>NW_027185771.1:7395004-7401987 GCF_028583685.1 Petaurus breviceps papuanus
TGGTATTTTGAACCTGGGAAGTTGCCTTCTTTTGGCATTACATTACAATTAGGTGATGCCAATACTTATATAATATATTATATATAACAATTATTTATTATATTTATATATAGATTTAGATATGTATGTATATTGATAGATACATATGTTATTCACCAATATTAAGACATATATTTATATACATATTCATATACACACATATACACATGTGACTGCCCATGACAAAGTGAAAGAGAATCTTAATTCTCGTCATCGGTCTAGGATCATTGCATGAGGCAGATCCCGGCTAATATGAAGTCAGGACAACAACATATTTCTGGGAATGAGTCACCCTAAGGTGCTAACCCAATACGTTTCAACAAATGTTTGTTAGGAACAAGTTAATGACTATCTTTATCAACACTTCTTCCTGGAAGACTATTACGGGATGGGTAGTGTGGATGAGAGACACTGTGAGTCTTAGTTCTCATCTTTGACTCCTAAGGCATGGAGTCCTCTCAATTGGACAAACCAGTTACATATATGCTCCAAGTTAGGCATTCTGGAGCTCATGTATGGCTATGCAGCTAATAGGGCCCAAATGGCCTATGAGGTCACAGAATCAAAGATTTAGCTTGGAAAAATACCAGAATCTAACTCAAGGCACTCATTTTACAGAGAAGGAAACTGAGACCCAGAGAGATTAAGTAATTTCCTCAACCTCCCACGGGGATTAATTTGAACCCTGCAGTGTATTTTCCTACTATTGCTGCCAAATAATCCCTTTCCCTAAACGTTGGAAGAACATGGACTGACATAGGTAGGCACCATAATTATTATCAAACCCATCCTATCGATGAGGAGACGAAATTTGGAGAGCCAGAGTGCAGAATCACAAGCTTGCCGCCCTCTGAAACAGAATCTGCACCTCCGCCAATGTTTCTGACTCCAAATGTACAGCTTTTCCCCTGATGCCGAGTGACTGGAACTTTGATATACATTTTGCATCACAAAGTCATCATGTGGCCTGAGAGAGCTGGGAGGGGCCACAGGGACTTTAAGTCAGATTTTTTTTTTTTTTATTATTGCTATAGCAAACAGATGAATCCGTGGATGTTGTTACTATTGTGGTAAAAAGGAAATATCAGATTGGGAATAAGGGGAGCAGTGAGGAACAGAGGGGAAAATTCTAGATTTAGAATCTGAGGGCCTGGGTTCAAATTAATCCCTGTGTAAAATTGGGGAAATTACTTAATCTCTCTGGGACCCAATTTCCTTCTCTGTAAAATGAGTGCAATGGATTAGACTCAGTTATTTCCGAGCTAAATCATTGATCCTATAACCTTATAGGCTGAGTTACCTTGAATAATTCACTTTACTTCTCAAACCTCCGTATCTGAACCAAGCTCAGTCTTCCAGGTCTAACATTTAGCACTATGCTTTGCATACCATAGAGGTGTAATTATTTTTATTCTTGGTCTGGCCCTATGATTTCATCGGTATGAATAAACCCTATGAATGCAGAGCAGCATCTTTCCTCAACATTATCTTAGAGAGGTGTTTGGGAGAACTGAGACATTCAATGACTTTTCCAAGGTCACACAGTCAGTATTCAAAGGCAGGATTCCTCATTTTACAGCTGTGGAAACTGAGTCCCAGAAGGGAAAAGTGATTTATCCAAGGTCACACAACTAGTTAGTGGTAGACTTGGACCCTAAATCCCAATCTCAGGACTAGACCATCCACTGTACTTTACTGCTTTACTCCTAGCCCCCCACCTCTCTCTCTCTCTCTCTCTCTCTCTCTCTCTCTCTCTCGCTCTCTCTCTCTCTCTCTCTCTCTCTCTCTCTCTCTCTCTCTCTCTCTCTCTCTCTCTCTCTCTCTCTCTCTCTCTCTCTCTCTCTCTCTCTCTCTCTGTAAGTGCATACTCTGGGGATTGTCTTAGGGGCATATTTGTTATGTTTTTATAACCTCTTTTGACATGTATAGGAGGGTGCAATGTCAGAACACCAAGCAACCCAATTTACAAAAATAATTAAAATACAGACGAATGAGGCATAATCAATCTTTGGATGACCCAGGTCGCAGCAGCACCAAATCATCCCCATGACAGCCACCATTTAACATTTCATGGGCAGATCGATCTTCTAGCAGGCCACTGTCCCCTTCCTGCTTTATTTAAATTATGGGACCCATGATAAGTTATTTCTGAGCACACATGCCCTGAGGAGTCCCTCTGCTTCCATATGCCCCAATCAATTTTAACGATGGCAATTGTCAAACATGGCGGCCACAGCCTTAAGAAACAAGGGGAAACTACCATCCAGTAATGAGGCAGGATTTGTCCCAGATAGAAAAGAAAAGACAGGGCCTCTGTCACCCTTAAAGAAAATTCCCGTTCTGGCAGGTTGGGGCTGTACTCACTGAGTTTCACAGCAAGACACAGTAACCTTGAGGCAGATGGACTGACTGCCTTGGCAGGGAATAATATACTCCCAGAATATTATTCTCTGGACATTCAGATCCTAAATCACAGCTCCAACTGCCATAGCATTTTAAAGCTTACAATGTATTTTTCTGGCGAAAGCCCTAGGAGGCAGGGAATGCAAATCCTATCCCCATTTTACAGATGTAGAAACTGAGGCTCAGTAGGACAAAGTCGCTTGCCCAGCTAATAAATGTCAAGGTCAGAATTTAATCTCAAGTCTTCTGACTCCAAGTTCATGCTTTCCACTGCATGACTACTTTGGTAGGGTTCAGATTTTTTTTTTTTATTGCTACAGCAAACAGATGAATCTATGGACGTTGTTACTATTGTGGTAAAAAGGAAATATAAGATTGGGAATAAGGAGAGCAGTGAGGAACAGAGGGGAAAATTCCAGATTTAGAATCTGAGGGCCTAGATTCAAATTAATCCCTGTGTGAAGTTGGGGAAATTACTTAATCTCTCTGGGTCTCAGTTTCCTTCTCTGTAAAATGAGTGCAATGGATTAGACTCAGTTATTTCCAAGCTAAATCATTGATCCTATAACCTTATAGGTTGAGTTACCTTGAATAATTCACTTCACTTCTCAAACCTCCGTATCTGAACCAAGCTCAGTCTTCCAGGTCTAACATTTAGCACTATGCTTTGCATACCATAGAGGTGTAATTATTTTTATTTTTGGTCTGGCCCCATGATTTCATTGGTATGAATAAACTCTATGAATGAGGAGCAGCATCTTTCCTCAATATTATCTCAGAGAGGTGTTTGGGGGAACTGAGACATTCAATGACATTTCCAAGTCATTGCACACATAGTATGTGTCAAAGGCAGGATTTGAACCCGGGTCTTCCTGAATCTGAGGTTCACTCTCTCTGCACCATGTACACATTTCTGAAGACCAAATTGCAGAAGAGAAAACATCATGTCCATATGCCAGTTTTGTCTTGCTTGGAGTTTATTTAGTTTAGAAAAGGGGAAGTTCCTTTCAAAACTTGGTCCCTAAAGTTGGGGTTATGGTCCCCTGGAGGGGCATGACATGAAGGGGAAAGTGGCAGGACCATAATGGAAGTGTGATCAGCCAATGGAAAGGTAACAAGGTGGATTGCATCCTATCCTATTTGCTAAAGTCAATAATAGGGCTTTTATCCAGCATAATTTCACCTCCCCTTTACTCGTTACAGCCCAATATTCCCCCATTCCTCTTTTATGCCATTGTGTAAGTTCTTGCACCACCAGCTTCTGTGTGGGACTCCCACAGCCATTATTCTCAATCCAAGCTCACAGACAATTCATATTCCAGCTCTCATTACATTATCTTTCCCCCACCCAAGTCCACTCCTCTTCAGAACTCTCCTGTTTCTGTTAAGGACATGACCATTCTTCCCTATCACCAATGTTTCCAATGTTGATGTCATCCTTGACTTCATTTTCACAAACTCCATATAAACCCCCAATTGCCCAGTGTTGTGGTCCCTTTCTCCGTGTCACTAGCATCCACAGTACCACCCCTGGTTTGGACCCTCACCCTATCTCATCAAGACTATCCCATTAATCTTCTCAAGCCTCCCCCTGCTTCAGTCCATCAGCCAAATGATTTTCTTAAAGTGCAGGTCTGACCATGGCCCACTCCTACTCCATAAACACCAATGGCTCCCTACTTACCAAAGGATAAAATAGACACATTTCTGTTGGACATTCAAAGACTTTACACCCTCACACCAGCCTCCCTTTCCAATATTATGCATCACTTACCTTGGGTCTGTACTGCATTCCACTGCCTGGCCAAGCTAGCTTTGTTGCTTCTTCTCAAATTCACACAAGAACACAATTAAAATATTCAAATATGAATAGAATGTCAAGGTATGGCACCGCCTAATAGATAGAACTACATACAGAGGGAAGAATTTACGTTGAAAACTCTTTGCTGATGTAAATCAACGGCACTTCATTTTTGCTTTTTTTTTTTTTAAATTGGGTATCATGAAATTCTACATGTAGAGAAATGGGACAACTCCCCAAAAGCTGTCATGTCAACTGATTTTATCACTTATTCTTTGTTGTGTTGGGTATCTCTGATTTTTAAAATATCTAAAAAATGACTAACTGCATCCATCATCAAATTAATGATAGAATTAATTCTAAGAAAAATGGCTGTTTAAAAATCTCTTCTTATGTTGCAAGGCACAGGTATCTTTTAAAATAATGAAACATATTCAATCACATTTCTCTCAAAAACAGGAAGGAATTTTTTGTACCATTAGTAAAAGAAATTTTAAAAGTATTGTTCATTTTTTTCTCATTCTTTTAAACTTTCTATTCTGTGCACATTTTATAATGTATATAATATATTAGTAAAAGAGTATATATAATTATGTACATTGATTTTTAAATAAATCATAAATTGGAAGTCTGAGTTCAAAAAATGATTTACTGATGGGGATTACTAGACCATTTGCAAAGATTTGACACCACCCCATTTGGTCAGAAAGAAATAATAGTTTTGTTGGCATGCACCATCTTGGAGTCATTTTCTAGAAACCTGGGTTTTATCTCTCTTAACCACAAACACATTGAAAAAGTCTCTCAGTGGCACCCTGGCTCCCTGCTCTATTGTTTCTATAAGGAAGGGCCTCAGAAAAAGTATTCCCTTCATTCAGGGGGAAGAAGTTCTGATTGCCGGGCCTAGATACTGATGCATGCAGTCACCTCATGGGCTGAAATGCCCTTTCAACATAATTCTCCTTGAATGGATGCTTCATTCACAGAATCCCAGAATTTTACAGTTGGGAGAGACCTCAGCAACCAAATGGAATAACCAATTCCTAAAAAAAAGTCCTGCTACAACCAACCCAATCCAGGTTCTGCTCAAAGACTTCCGAGTGCTTCTGAGACAGTCCAAGCCATCTTTTGACAGCTTATTTGGTAGGAAAAATTCTTCCTGGCATCAAACCTTAACTTTTTTTTCTTTTCAATCTCTATCCATTATTCCTGGTTCTGAGCTCTGAGATCAATAAAATGAGTCAAGCCTCTCTTCCAGGAATTAGACCTAGAATGAAAACCTTTCAAATACTTGAACCTAGTTACAACATATCTTGACTAATTCCATCTCTCAGATAGTCAGAACAAAGGCACCAGAACTAATCAGCACTTCAGACATCTTGATCTCAGCAACAACCTCTGATGTATTCCTGAACTTGGTTCATTCTTACATCCGTCCATATACACGGGTCACTCAACTCAGGGGACCCTTACCAAGCCTGAGGTCCCCACCCATACAGATAATTGTAGCTCAAACCAGAAGTCATTATGATACAACAGTAATTCAAAGACCTAAGAGGAATTCCTCAGAAAAGGATGGCCAGGAACATGCTGGCCATATCCTGTGATACGATAGTACAAAGAAATGCTCCTTCATAAGAAAAAGATAACCCAGCACTTACCTTTGTAGCCAGTAGCCGCCGGCAGGCGCTTATGCACAGAGCAAAATGCCAGGTTCCAATCTGAGCTCATTCCCACAGGTATGCCATCTTTTCTACCTTGGCTCAGAGTGCAGGAGCCGTGTTTTATCAGCCTAAGTTATAAACAAAGACAAAAATTGCTCAGTTTTGCTGAGACATTTCATGAGACATTCATGAGATGTCTGAAGTATCTGAGTTAGTTGGTGTAGTATGGAGAGATTTGGAATCAAAAGATCTGGGTTCAAATCTTGGCTCTGCTGTTGACTGACCATATGACCTTGGGCAGATCACTTGATGAATGCTTTCTCTCTCTCTACTCAGCATTTAGCTGTTCAATCCAGTCTCAAGTCAGCTTCTCACCTATTCCCCACCCTGCTCATTTAAATCCTCAAGTTCATCTAGGTTATATCGGAAAGAAAAAAAAATTAAGTACCTGCTCCCTAATGAATAGTTTTCAGGGCACTATGGCCTTTGGGAATATCTATTCATGCACTCTCAATCAATCAATAAAAATTTCTTAAGCACCTGCTATCTGCCAGGCTTACTGGAGAAGGAAATGGTAAACCATTCTGATATCTTTGCCAAGAAAATCCCATGGACACATCAGTGTGCTGTGGTCCACAGGGTCACAAAGAGTCAGACATGACTGAATGACTAAACAACAACAAAATATGCCAGGCATTGCGCTAAGCCCTGGGGAAACAAAGAGAGGCAAAAGATGGCCCTGCCCTCCAGGAGCTTACAGTCTAATGAGGAAGACAGCAAGCAGACAAATATGTACAAGCAAGCTATGTGCAGGATAAACAAGAAGTAATCAAGGCACTGGAATTCAGGATTGTCTAGTTAGCAAATGATCAGTATGTACAAAATAGGGCTTATTTTCTTGCCTTTACTGAGTCTTTGAAATAGTAATTTGGAACCTGAAGAGAGAGAGAGAAGGAGGGAGGGAGGAAAAGAGAGAAAGAGGGGGGAGAGTGGCATAGAGGAGAGAGGGAGACAGAGAGGAGAGAGAGAGAGAGAGAGAGAGAGAGAGAGAGAGAGAGAGAGAGAGAGAGAGAGAG
>NW_027185771.1:7402250-7417979 GCF_028583685.1 Petaurus breviceps papuanus
AGAGACAGAGACACAAAGAAAGAGAGAGACAGATGGGGGAAGAGACAGAGACAGAGAAACAGAGACAGACAGATAGACAGAGAGAGATTACAGGAAGATATTCTTAAATGATACTGGAATGTAGCAGTCGCTCACATTTATTGCATGCAATGCTTCATTATTTGTCTTCCTCATTAGACTGTAAGCTCCTCTTTTTGTATCTCCAGGGCTTAGTATGGGGCCTGGTACATAGTAGGTGCTTAAAATACTTTCCTCTCATGAGGCAAGCGGTATAAATATTCAATCAGCAGACATTGATTAAGCTTTTGCCACATTCCAGGTACTGTGCTATGGGATAAGGATACAAAAAAAAAAACAGATTAAACAAGGTCTGTCTTCAAAGAGCTTATAATCTACCTAAGGAAGTAATGTATACAGGAAAGTGGATATACAATATATGCCAAGCAAATACAAAATACACATGAGAGTCAGTGTGAGGTAATTTGTGGTGGGTGGGGGCATGGGGAGATGAGAAAGGCCTTTTGGAGAAGACCATACTTGAACTGAGGCAAGGATCAGTATTGTCTCCCAGGGAAATGAAATTACTTATCCATAGTCTGATGCAGGACGGTCATTCTTTTATTTACAGAATTTATTTATAAAATTTATTTACAAAATTTTATTTTCAGAATCAAAAGATTTGAGAGAAAATATGGTGGAGAGAGAGGTGGCCTTGAAGCCAGAAAGATCCAGGTTCAGCTCCCACTTCTGCTATATCCTGGTGGCGTGACCTTGAGTAAGTCACTTAACTTGTCTCTGTTCTAGGCAATTCTCTGATCTTACTCAGTTGCCAAGAAGGTGCCAACCCATGTTGGTGGAGGGAGTTTCCTCACTGGGCAGTCCTCTATACCAATGAAATCACTGGTCTGAGCCCCCACCCCTGTCATAGGATTTAAAACTAGAAGGGTCCAACTGTGCGCACATGCCTGTGTGAGACAGACTCAGAGCCGAGAGGCAGAGACAAACTGAAAGAGAGAGAGATTAATATAGAATTTTAAGATTTTTCAAGCACTTTACAAATATTATCTCACTTTATTCTCACCACAAACCTGCAGGTAGGTGCTATTATGAGTTCCATTTTGCACATGAGAAAATTTAGGCAGACAAAGTTGGCAAGCCCAGAGTCTCACAGCTAGTAGGAGTCTGAGGAAGGATTTGAACTCAGGTCTTTTTGGCCAAGTCTGATAAGGCCTTATCTGGTCTGTCATACTACCTCCAAATCTTTCCTCCCCACCCCTTCACAGTTCATAGGTGAGGGAACTGAGGTCCAGAGAGGGGTAACAATTAGCCCAAGGTCACACAGCAAGTAGGAGCTCAAAAAATGCCTATTGCATTGCTTCACAAAAGACCCCAAACACACGATTAATGAGCCCACTGAAGCAGAGACTTTCACTTCTCTTTCTCCAGGTAATAATCCAGAGAAAGAAAATAAAAACTCTGAGGAGAACAGCCCAGACTATTTTCCTTCTAAAAGCAGCATGCCTGTGTTGGGTAGTTGGAATTTGGGCTCGGACTGAAAAACATCAGGTCATGATAAGTGGGGTTTTTTTGTTTGCTGCAGGCAGATGGAGTAACCTGCTGTGTCTGGAGCCATTCAAGCATGCCAAGAGTGTGCCTGCCATGTGAACAAGGGGGAGAAGGCGCATGATAGATAGGCCTGAATGCGGCCTACCTCGGACATGCTAGAGACACGAGACCATTTGCTTGGCTCGTCTCCTTTTCCACTCATTCCCCAGGCATCAGATGTTCTCCTTAACCAAACTGGAGATTTCTACGGACATCATTAAGCCTTCAGTGCACACTTCTCTCCGGCGCCAGGGCCGGCGCTCGGCAGTGACAGACTGCACATGGGGCTGGGATTGAGGTCAGAGGGAGCTTAATGAGTTCTCCAATGGGTCCTCGCTTTCAACTACATGAAGCATTTGCTCTCAGCTGTAAGAGAAAGGGAGAGAGTACTGGCCTGGGAGGCAGGAGACATGGGCGTAAGCCCTGGTCTTCTAGCTCTATGTATGGCCAAGAAATTTGATTTGCCCTTGCCTTGGTTTCCCTCATGTCATCACATCAGAGATTTAGACTTGGAAGGAGACTTGGAGGCCACCAAGTCCAACATCCTTATTTTACATCTGGGGGAACAAGGCACAGACCATTTAAGTCACTTGCCCAGGGTTACACTGCTAGTAAGTGTTTGAGGTCAGATTTGAACCTAGATATTCCTGACTCTAGATCCAGGGCCCTATTGGCCATTCCAGGCTGCCTTAACAATGTCTAAAATGGGGATCCAATCCATCCTTCCCACCTGCCTCACAAGGTTGGTGTAAGATAACAAAAATTCACTGATTTAGATAGAATATTTTATAAACTGCTTTTCTTCGATGAGCCTTTATTATTGTAATTGTCACTGATTTGTTTTGACATTACTTTTATATTGAAATACATTCCTTCATGTCCACCAGCTAGTGAGCCACCCCTTGTTACAAAGATTAAAAAAGAAAAGTGGGGGGAGCAGTGAGGGAAAACTACCCAATGTATCAATCAGCTCTGGCAGTGTATACTGTGCTCCATACCCTGGCAACCTTAATTTCTTCAAAAAGGGATAGAGGTGCTTTTTCTCATCTCTTTCAGGGACAAATCCCCACAAAAGCATTTATTAAGAACCTCCTGTATACAAGGAAGTGTGCTAATCAGTAAGAACACAAAGATAAAATGAAAGTAATCCTTGTCTTCAGGAAGCTTCTCTTCTGTAAATATGTAAGTTCATTTGTGATTATCTGAGGAGGGAATATTGTTATCCCCACTTTATAGATGAAGAAACCAAGTCTCAGAGCAGTAAATGAATAAGTGTCAGAGCTGTGGTTTGAACCCAACATGTTCCTGATGTTAAGTAAGCACAAATTCTCCAATATCACATTGCCTCTCGAAACAAATGAGGCAGGTGAGTGGCAGCGTGCTGTTGGGAACAGCAATAGATCTGACGTTCAAAGACCTAGTTTGACTCGTGTGACTTTGGACAAGTCACTTTTTTTTGTGGCCCCAGTGTTTGCTCCACCCCTCACTTTTAGGAGAAGAAGATGAATCAGAAAGAGATTGTTTGGGGGTTCAGTTCCCCCTTCTGTAAAATGAAGGGTTTGATTAATTAATTCACAAGCATTCATTAAGAGCCTACTATGTGTGCTGACACAAAGACAAAAATTCCAGTCTTTATCCTCAAGATGCTAAGATTCTATCTCAAATATATATATATATATATATAGACAGTCAGAGAGAGAGAGAGAGACAGAGAGAGACAGAGAGACAGAGAGAGAAAGCTACTTCTAAACCTGATTCTATCGTGGCCCTGGGGTCACAAAGACAAAAATTCCAGTCTTTAGTCTCAAGGTGCTAACATTCTATCTTGGGCAATAACTTTGTATTTATCTAAGAATGCAATCAATCAATAAATATTTATTAAGCACCCACTATCTGTCAGGCACTGTGCTAAGGGCTAGGGATACAAAAGAAGGCAAAATACAGGTCATACCCTCAAGGAATTTATACTCTAATGGAAATACTGAGGATAAATATAAGGTAGCTTAGGGATCACAATTGAGGGGGGGGGTGGATCAGGAAAGGGAATGTAGTTGGACTCCACAGTCCCTTCATGTTCTAAATGCTATGACCCCTAAGATAGACATGGGGAAGTACAAAGGACTCTTTCAGTCATTAGCAGCAATATTATGAACTTTGATGAGAAATAGGAGTTTTAGGGGAAGGTCTTGATTGCCTAAGGTAATGCCATAATGTGTCAGGACCCTAGCTGAGGAACTAAACTCCCACACTGTGAGCTTGGGCATTCCAAGTTGTGGAGCAACAGTTTTAGTTCTAGAAAGGCTCTACCACCCATGGGTTCTAGCTGGTTCTAGCACCCACAGGTACTCATCAGGTAAGTATCTATATCTGTATCTGTTAGACAGAGATGTGACCTTTCCCATCCTTCACTACATCATTAGGAAAAATCTTCCCTAAATCATTTAGAAAAAGCACCCTCAGCAAGAGGGTCCTGTGTATTGGGTGCTCAAAATAGAAGAAAAGGATTTTTAAATTAGGAAAAATAAATGAGTAAAATCCTTTTAACAGACTCACCCTCAGATATTTTCCCTAGTACTTGGGACAGCCAAGTGATTAAGACACAATGCAACAATGGTCATTTCACTCTGGAGAAAGATTTCTGAAAATTCTCAGCTGAACTGAGAAATAGGGACCAGAAGTCCAATATATCGAACCACCAACCTTCACTCTTCCTTTGGACAAGCTACTCTGAACATCTCCTATTTAGTTTACCCAGGATCAAGCAGCTAGTAAGTATCTGAAGCAAGATTTGAACTCAGCTCTTCCTGCCTCCAAGTCTAAGATTCAATCCATTATGTTAGCTAATCCCCTAGAAGGGCATTGCAATAGTTCAAGTGAGAGGGCTTGATCAAGGGTGGTATGAGAGTGAAGAGAAGGGGACAGACAGGAGAGATGCTTTAGAAGTAGGTTTTTTTAGGATGTGGATGTTGGCTGAATTTATCAGGCAAAAAAAAAGAAACCTGTCAAAGGATGACATGTTAAGTAAAGAGCTACTGACAGGACCTTCCAGTGGAAACACCCTGAAGATAGTCAGGGATTCAGGGTAGGAGGAACACAACAGAAAGGTTAGAGCTGCAGATATAAACTTGGGAGGGATCTGCTTAAAGATGATAATTGAACCGACAAGAGCCATCAAGGTCAGCAAGGGAGGTGTGGAGAGCTGAGATGAGATGAGAAGCTATGAGATGAGAAGAGAAGCTATGACAAAACCCCAAGGAATTCCTGTGCTTAGGGCCAGAAGGTGGATGCTGATCCAGTCAAGGAGACCAAGGAGGCGTGGTAAGAACAGGCAGTCGGAGAACTTGGAAAGAATTATACCACGGTGAAGATTGTATCTCTGATGGAATGGTTTACAGCATCGAAAGCTGCAGAGAGTCCAAGGGAGATGAAAACAGTGAAAAGGGCCAAGCATTTAGCAGTTAAGAAATCACTGTTAACTTTGGAGAGAGAGATTTAGGCAGGCGGTTAGGACCAGGAGCCAGCTTGCATGGGGATGAGAAGTGAGTGGGTGGTGAGGAAGTAAAGGCTTCCTGCAGTTTGGCACTGAAAGCAGAGAGGAGATATGGAGCCATAGCTTGAGGGGACGACAAAGTCAGCTGTGGGGTTCTTAAACAGGGGCCATACTTTAAAAAAATCCCTATACTATCTTCTGGTGGTGGTGAGCAGCTGTGAGTCATGGCTACTCAAGTTGCCAAAGAATTGAAATAGAGTATCACGCAGAAGGCAATAGAGAAGCCATGATGGGTGTAACATATTACTAATAAGGACTACTAACTTAGGAAAGAGAACCCGAGTAAAGAATGTCATCAAAGAAATGGACAAATGAAAAAGGAGATGGGCTAGTCTTCTAGGCAGAGCAAGCTAGAACCCACGGTTAGCCTGTGGGTTTCAATGGTATCCTTGTAATATTCAGAAAAAGCAAGGAATTCTCCCAGCATGTTGGGTGGACCTTGTGTTGAATTTCTGCAAGGTCATGGACAAGAGTCCCATAGGATGCACAGTCGTGGATGGTCATGATTTGCATTCAGTAGGGAGTATACACATACATGAGATCCCAAATCCATTCTGAATATTGGTGTGTATTCTCAGAATAAAGGAGAACACAGCTCTGGCACAAAGGAGGTGTTTAATAAATGTTGAATTAAATTAAGTTCAATGGAAGGGAAGGTAACCTTTTGTTTCCCCAAAGTTGAGGGATCATTGAAAATCCCTAGAGACCCATAAGCACTCTAGGGTATCTGAGAGCACATGAATCCCATTTATAAGCTACCTCTCCATGCCCCCCACTGTTGTTACATTTTTATATGTCTCTCTGACTATGTCTGGGACCCCACTGGTATGAAATCCATGCATATAGACCTGGATATATGAAGTTGAGGCCATCATTTGGAGCGATTGTTGTATGTATGTGGGAGGGGGGGTATTGATTTTGTGACGGGGAAGTAGAATGATGTGCGGATAGTATCCTCCATGGCCTTCTCTTCCCTGGAAATGCCTGTGGCCTGTTGGGACATAGGTCTGCCATGCCCGGTGCTGAGATAGACTAAATCTGCTTTCATAATTAGGGTTTTCAACTTGGGCACCACCAAGATCAAAATGGTCCTCATAAAAATTACAGTCCAGCCTCCTAAACATTCCCAGCTACCACAGCAGTCCATGTTCCCTGGGAACATTTTTTTTTTCCCCAAAATAAGCTCTATGAAACACAGAATGGCTTAGCAAAGACGGAAGGAGGGCTTGGGGAGGAGGCAGGGTGCAATGCTACAGAGACCTTTCTCTAATGAGAGAGTCATAGAAAGCTGGGATAAAAAGGAGAAAAGCAAAGACCAACAGTTTAGATATGATGAGTGAACATCTGACAAACATTTGAAAAGGAAATGGCCAAGAAGATGCCGTTTGGCTGGGAGGATGACAGTGACAATGCCAAAGATGATGATAGCTAGTATTTACATAGAGCTTTCCAAATGGTGTATCGTTTTTCCTCACCACAACCCTGAGAGGTAGGGCTTATTATTAACTTTTTTTTCATTTTACAGATGAGGAAACAGAGAACGGAATATAAGCTTCTTGAAGTCAGGGACTGTGCCGTTTTTTAAACTTCAGAGCCCTAGAACCTTGCATGTGATAGGACTTTAATAATAAACAAAGAAGTTAAATTTGTACAATGTTTTTGGATGGCCCACTCTACACTCAGCGCTGTATTTGGCAAGAGGGGTAATGCAAAGGAAGGAGATGGTTTCTGCCCTTGCATCGTTTATGGTCCAATTGCTTGGAATAAATACCAGTGTCCCAGCAATGGGCAACAATCCAAGTGCATTTCTGTTTAAGTAGTTATCTCTTTATGGTATTTCTAGTGTCTGCTTTCCTGGACACAATGAAGCAGAAATGAGGAGGAGAGGGAGGAGGAAGGGGAGTGGCGCTGGAACCCCGATCCCTGCCCATCAGATTTACATTCCATAATCCACATTCACATTCTTGCTAATCAGCAAGAGGGGATCCTATTCCAGGAAGCTTCTCCCACAGAACAGTTAATTCCGAGGCCAGGAAATGAAAGGAAGTCTCCTTAAAGCACCTGCCACACTCCTCCCTTACAAAGATTGGCTGGGATTCCTGCCTTTTCTAGGGAGCAGAGGAGAAGGTCTCCAGACCAGGAAGTTGCAGAGAGGGAGCTTGCCTCCTGTCCAGCTTCACTGGAGGAGTCAGTCACCAGTGACCATCCCATCCCCTTTTCAGTCCCACCCTCATTCACCCTTGGCTCTGTGACTCAAGTGCTCTTTCTGACTGCTCTGAGGTGCCCCTAAAGGACTCAAAACAAGCCTAAGAAACCAGAGTATTAAAAGAACTAGAAACAATGCATTAAGACAGAGAGGCAGATGTAGGCTTGAATGTGCCCGTTTCTCCCATCTATCTTTTGGAGTACCTTATTTCCTTTAAGACGAAACTTGAAGTCAGTTTTCTAGGTGAGGTCTTTCCAGATCCCTCAAGCAAACAGCCACCTCCCCTGTCTGTATATTCATTGACTGTATTTACCTTGTATGTGCTGATATATATATATATATATATATATATATATATATATATATTGGCTTTCCCATCAGAGCTCAAGCTTCTTGAGAATAAGGACTATTTTTGTATCCCACAGCACCTGGCACAGAGTAAGTGATTAATATATGTTTCTTTGACTGATTGATTCATTGATTGAAAAAAAAAAAAAGCCCGATTCAAAAACGGAGTGAGTTGCCTTGAAAAGAAGTGGACCCTATCACTGGAGGGCTTCACAAGGAGGCTGAATGGCTCCTCACTAGTAATTCTGGTAGAGAGGAAAGGGTATACCTGGAGCTCTGAAGTGGGAAACATAGGGACCTGAGACTGAATCTAGGCTCTGTGGCTTCCTATCTGGGTGACTTTGGGTGAGTCTTTCACGTTAGGTGAGAGTTTCCTCATCAGTAAAATAAGATTAACCAATAAATTAACCAGCAAGTATTTCTCAAGTGTCTACTATGTGCCTGCTTGATCTTCCTTCTTGGTGTACACCTATGATCCTAGGGATAATCCTATGCCCCTTTTCTCTAACATCTTCCTTTTGTCTCTAAATTCTTCTCTTTCCTTCTTATCTCCTTCCTTCTCCCCCCTCCCTTCTTCTCCTTTCTTACTATACTCTCCTTTTTCTTCACCTCTGTCTTTCTTTCCTATAACACTTCTCCTACTATCTCTTTCTTTTCCCCTCCCTCTCCTTTCTTCTTTCCTTGCTCTTTCTTTGTCTTTCTATCTCACCCTCCTGCCTTCTTTCCTCCCTCTCTACCTTATTCTATCTCTTTCCTCCCTTCCTTTTCTTCCCTTAATATCTCTCTACCTCTTTTCTTCCCTCTCTTTTCCATCTCTCCCTCCTTCCTTCCCTTCTCATTACCTCTTTTTCTCCATCTCATTCTGTCCATTTCCTTATCTTTCTCCTTACTCCCATCTCTTTCTTATTCTCTTTTTCTTACTCCCTCTCTCCCTTTCTTCCCCCTTTCTCTCTCCCTCTCCTCCTTTCTTTTTCTTCTTTTCTTCTTTTTCCTTTCTTCTCTTCTTTCCTCTCCCTCCCTTTCTCTTCCTTTCTTCTCTTCTTTCATTCTTGTTCTCTTTTACACATTTTTATATTTCTCTCTCCTTTCTTCTCTCCTCCCTTTACTCTCTTTTTCTTCCTCTCAATTCTAGATTTTCTTTAAAATGTTTTTGAATGTCATTCAGAACCAAAACAAAGACATTTGTGTGCCCTGAGCAAAATTTCACAGTTTCACTCTCCCCTATGTTTAAGCATCCCCCTCAGAGTCTTGGAGCCTTTACTGTAAGACAAATCACTTGACTCATAACAAAATAAATGTCTAGGAGAGGAAATTTTCTGGCGTTACAAACATTCAAATTTGCTTTTTTAAAACCACATTTGAAAAGTGCCCCTCATTAGAAGCCCATTCTCTGTGTTGCTTTCAAGGCCATGCTCTGCTGTGTCTATGTCTAGTCCTAGCTTTGACAGCCATAGGAGATGTTTACCATGCTTTGTGAATGAACCAGGAGACGCCTTCTCTATTACGTGACAGGCTGTTCTTAAAACGCATCCTATCTCATCAGTTTCCTGTCAAGCACCAGAAGGTCATGGGCCCTTTGCCATGGATCATCTGAATGGGTTGTTCTGAGCCCAAGAAACACATACCTCCTATTTCCCTTGGTCACTGCATCTCTGATGAGGTGCCTCATTTGAAAGCTGACAGTTACTTATGAACAACTGATGTATTAAAAATGAATTAATTTCCCCACAGATTCTTAAGTATAAATCCTGCTCAAAGCATCTGCTATCTCTTACTGAAGCATCTTGGCAGGGGAGTGAAGTGATTGCTGACATTAACTCTAACGATCTTGCCTTAAAAAAAAAACAACCTGGAATTAGCCAGGAATGGCCAATATCCACATTTCAATGCTGTGTTCCAGCTTTTGAAAAATGGCATGTATTGGTGAAAATACCTCCCATAGGAGGCACCAATTCAATCAGTCCTGTGTGTTCTTTGGAAGATAGGATGAGAACCATCATCATCCTCCCCACCCCCAGCTATCCACCTGGAAGAAGAATAAAGCTCAGAATGATGATCCTGGAGAGTGTCTCTTTGTCCTTCTTTTCTGCTAGAAGAGTAAAGGGTTCTAAACCAGAATGGTCTTTTGATGACGACGACGGTGATGATGGGAGATAGTTTTTGGTCTGAACCTATAATTTCCTCCATCGAAGAAAGTGGAGACAGACTTTTCAATGCTGATCAACAGCTGTTCTGCAGGAAAGATTAGGATATTTAGATCTGGGAATCAGCTGCATAGAGATTATAGCTGAACCCATGGGAGCTGATGGCCACAGGGGTGGGTCCTTGGGTATGACGTTTTGACCAAGTCCAAATTTTATAGAACAAATCCTTTTATTAAGGGGATTTGGATTCAGTCAAAGGGCTGCACTTGAGGACCTAAAGGGCTACACATGACCTTGAGGCCACAGGTCTAGTTTAGAGGGAAGAGAGAAAGCCTAGGATAGAGTCTTGGGGGATATCTACTTTTAGTGACATGGATGAAAATCCAGTAAAAGAGAGTGAGAAGAATCAGTCAAAGCAGCGGGGGGGGGGGGGGGGGGGAAGAAACAAATGAAAATAATATCATGAAAACCTAGAGAGAAGAGAATATCAAGGAGGAGGGGGATCAATAGGTGTCAAAGGCTTCACATAGGTCAAGAAGGATGAGTTCACAAGCCAGACTACAAAAGGGTTTAGAAGAAAGTGAGAGACGAGGAGGCCCCATTAAGTGTGTGCAGTTTGATTGATGACTCCAGGCCTAGAACTCTATCCCCCAAGTTATGTCAAGGAATAGGCCATGCCAACTCAAGCTTGGGCTTATCTAGGCAAGACACAGGGTGTAGGGACATGTATGCCAACCATGTGGAGGCTGGGTGGGCAGATGGCCAACTACTCCTCCCCTGCCTGGGTTTCAGAAGGCAAAACAATCCTACCTCATTCACAGCCATAAAGAAAAGAGGGGTCTAAGAGCCCAGGAGTTTGCTTTTGTACATCCTGAGCCATCAGTTCTTCCAACTAGTAGCTAGGTAGGAGTCTTTTCACCATGATACATTGCAAGCCCTGCCCATAGCCAGAAATAGCGTTCCCCCAAGCTATTACATGTTGACTGGAAGCAAGAGGAAACTCTCTGGACTTGCTCTATATAACGCACCAGTAAAGGCAAATCTGATTCGAGCAGCTGCCTTGTCTTTATTTTGACCTTACAGTAACTCTTGTACTCATCCCCTTTCCTCCATCCACATAGTTCAGGCTCTCATCACCTCCTTCCTGGACAATTACGATAGCCTTCTCATTGATCAACCTTCCAAGCTCCGCAGAGTTGACCCTGTTAAATTACTTTTCCTAATGCATGTCTGGCTTCATCCTCCCCCTGCTCAAGAAGATTGCCCTAAGACACTAATAATAATTTTTCACTCCAAGTTTTCGTGTCTCACAGAAAATTCATAAAAATGACAAAAGATGGAAATATTCATTGCTGAGGAGCTGCGGATAGACAGCCACACTGACGCATAGTAGCAATTCATAGTTTTGCTTTTAAAAAATGACTAAAATACCTATATGTTTTCACTTAAAGATCCTTTTGTTTGGAATATAACCCAAGGAAGTCCACGACAGAAATAAAAGTCCTATATATACCAAAAATAGTCATAGTAGCAATAATTTTCTTTTGTAATATGAAAGGGCTGGAAATAAAGATGATGCCCATTGAATGATTAACCATATTGTAATCTATGTGTATTGCTAGGCCATAAGAAATAATAAGAATTCAGAGAAGCATGAAGAACTCCTATGAACTGAAACAGAATGAAGTTAGGGAAACAAGGAAAACAATATATGCAATAACAACTACGTACATGGAAAGAACACTAAAACAAACACTGTAATGATAATGGCCTGACTTGACTCCAAAAGAGATGAGAAAACATCTCTCCCTCCCTTCTTCTTAGCAGAGGTGGGGAACTAAAGGTCTATTTCATATATTGCCAGACACATTTAATCATAGGTTTAATCAACTACTCTTTTTCTCCCTTTATTTTATAGTTGATTTGTTTATTTATTTTTCTTATTGGGGTGGTTCAATCAGTCAATTACATTTATTAAGTGCTTACTATAAACCAGGCACTATGCTAACTAATGAGGATACAAAAAAGGTGGTGAGGAGGGCGGCTAGGTGGCGCAGTGAATAGAGCACTGGCCCTGGAGTCAGGAGGATCTGAGTTCAAATCCAGCCTCAGACACTTAACACAAAAATTAGCCGTGTGACCTCGGGCAAGTCGCTTAACCCCAACTGCCCTCCAAAAAGCAAAAAAAAAAAAAAGGTGGTGAGGGAGAAAAATATGCTGAAGGAGGAGAGACATATTCAGAAAGTGGAGAGGGGAATGCCTTTTGTAAGGAGTATTTTTAGGTGTTCTTTGGAAAGTATCTGTTGTGTCAAAACAAAATGTACCAGTCAATTTAAAAAAAAAATAAAATAGTAAAAGAAAATAATCACTACAAGAACTAATCCCACACTCGAGATGAATGCCAAGTCCAGAAAGCTGGTTGCCAGAGCCAAAATACAAACACTCAGCAGGATGTTGAAGAATGAGTTAATCTGTTCTCTCACTGTCCATGAAACTTGGCTCCCCTATCAACTATTTTTGACCTGAGCAATAGACCTTGGCAAGAAGTGCTGACAGATGGTCTCATCTGTCAGTGGTGTCTACATTGAGGGTCATGCAGGTGCTGTGGAAAATGGCTCCAGTTTGGGAGGATGCCAATGCACTGAGATACTCATGCCCAGGCTAGGGTCAGCAGTCACTCTGGCAGAGAGAGACTGGTTCAGAAGATCCCGCCACTTGTGCCTTTCGAGTACTCTCCTATGTCACTGTGTAATGTAACAACAATATAACAGAAATGTATTTTAAAAGAAAATATTAGAGATGGAAGAATTGACCTTAGAACATGATTTCTATATCTCCCTCATTTCCGCACCCCAGTGCAAAGATCTCTCTGTACCAGGCAGTCATCTGGCCAAGATATGCTTTTGGCAATGGAGATCTCACTATCTCATAGAGTAGCTCGTTTCATTTTCAGGCAACTCAGTTTATTATCCAGAGCAGAAAGGATCTTAAAAGTCATTTAATCTTTGGAGAAACTGAGGCCTAGAGAAATTGATTTGTACAAAGCCCACAGTAGCAGAGCTGAAATTCAAAAACAAGTTATTGGATGCCAAATCCACTCCTCTCACCACTAAACCATGGAGCTGTTGGTCCCATTTTTCTTCTCTAGAATGCCATAGAACACAACCACTTCCTCTCCTCATATTGGCGGCCCTTTTCCTTGTCAAGGCCAAGTCTTGTATCCATGCCCTTGATCCATTTTCTTCCCATGTCTTTCAGAGTTTTGCTCTTTTCCAGCACTCTTTTGCTATCTTTCTCTCCAATCTCTTCTTTTCTACTGACTTCTTCCCTGCAGTCTACAAACATGGCCAGGTCTTCGGAATCTCAAAAGGCATACAAAAGAAACAACCCTTACTTAACCTCACCATCAACCCACACTGTTAGCCCATATCCCTTTTCCCACTAAGAGCCAAATTTCTAGAAATAATAAAGATAATGATATGAAGCATTTATGTAGCATGTTAAGTTTCACAAAACACTTTACCTATGGTATCTCCTTTAAACCTCACAACAAGCCTATAAGATGGATGTTATTTTTGTCTTTGATTTTATAGATGGGGAAATAAATGACTTGCCCAGGGTCACACAGCTAAGTGAGTATCTAAGGAAGAATTTTAACTCAGAGTATAGTGATTGCAGAATGGGTTATTTTTACTTATTGCCTCCATTTATTCACTTCTCATTTATTACATTTATGTACCTCTCAAGCCCCTGAAATCTGACTTTTAACATCATGGTTTCCATCAACATTTTAACTATTAAAGCCAGTGGGCTTTATTCTTAATACTTTTCTTGTCTACTCTGTAGGGTTTTTTTTCCAATACATATTCTTTATTTCTTCATCATAAAACCACACATTTGTCACATCAGATTTTTGAATGTATCTTTGATGAAGCCCATTTCTCCAAGTCTATCTTTCGTTATAACCCAAAGGGCTTTTAGTCTTAATTTTTTTTTCCACTCAATAATATTTTATTTTTCCAATTACATGTAAAGATAGTTTTCGACATTCTTTTATAAGATTTGGAACTCCAAATTTTTTTTCTTCCTTCATCCCTCCTCTGCCCCTTCCCTTCCTCCCTTGCCCTGACCCCCAGACTGCAAGCAATCTCATATAGGCTATACATGTACAATCATATTAAACATATTTCTACATTAGTCATATTATGAATGAAGAATCAGAACAAAAGAAGAAAACCACAAGAAAGGGAAAAAAGAAAGAGAAAATAGTATGCTACAATCTGAATTGACTCCATAGTTCTTTCTCTGGATGTAGATAGCATTTTCCCTCATTCCATTTCCATCAGTTTTTTTTTAATTAATTTTAATTCTCTTAGATCATTGTTTTGCTGAGAAGAGTTAAGTCTATCAAAGTTGATCATTACATAATATTGCTATTACTATGCACAATGTTTTCCTGGTTCTGTTCACTTCACTCAGCATCAGTTCATATAAGTCTTTCCAGGTTTTTCTGACATCTGCCTGTTCATCCTTTCTCATAGCACAATAATATTCCATTACACCCACAACTTGTCCAGCCACTCCCCAATTGACAGGCATTTCCTCAATTTCCAATTCTTTGCCAGCACAAAAAGAGCTGCTACAAATATTTTTGTACATGTAAGTCCTTTCCCTTTATTTACGATCCCTTTGGGATACAGAACTAGTAGTGGTATTGCTAGAACAAAGAGTATACACAGTTTTGTAACCCTTTGGGCATAGTTCCAAATTGCTCTCCAGAATCGTTGGATCAGTTCACGTCTGTAGGTTTTTAACATTGTACATAGAAATTGTTTACAACATGTCTGCTCCTAGATACTATTTCCTTCCTGGATCTCCATGACCTTGCACTCTCTTATTTCTTGTTCTTATTATTCTTTATCAGTCTCTTTGCTCAATCACCATCAATCTCTCTCCCGATAATCATAGATGCCCCCCTCATGGCTCTGCCTGGTTTGTTTTCCCTTCTTACGGAATAAAGCTAGAGAAATCATGCAGCTCTGCTAACTGGGTCCACTACAAATGTATGTTACCTGACCTCAACTGGGCCCTTTCTGTTGCAAGGCTATTTTTCTAATTAACTCATTATCCCCTCACCACAGAAGAATTTCCAAGTCCTCAAGTGGGCCCATTTCCTCAGCCTTTTAGCTGAGAACTTTGCCTCCTATTTCACTGAAAAAATTGAGGTCATTCGCTGAGAGCCTCCCCTTCTTCCCCCTTCCTCATCTCCCATTACTCATGATGGTTCCTGCGCCATATCCTCTTTCTCCCCTGTCTCACATGAGGAGGTGGATCTTCTCCTTTGACAAGGCCAATCCATCTATATGTGCAAATATTCCCTTCCTGGAAGATTGCCTCCTTCATCATCCTCACACTCTCATTTATCTCCAATCTCTCATTCTCTACTGCCTATAAACATGCCCATGACTCCTTCTTCAATAAAGCCTCACTTGATTTGTCAGTCCCTGCTATCATTCCATATCTCTCCTCCATTACTCCTTGAGAAAGCTGTCTCTCATTGATGCTTCCACTTCCTTTCCTCTCACTCTCTTGTAATCTGGCTTCCTCATCATTCAGCCTCTCTGAAGTTACCCTTGATCTAATTGCCAAGTCTGATGACTTTTCTTCAATCCTCATCCTTCTTTACCTCTCCTCAGCTTCCATATTCTCTTCTCTCTAAGTTTCTAGGTTTCAGGGATAATGCTCTATCCTGGTTCTCTTCCTTCTCAGTCTTCTTTGGTGAATTCATCCAAGTAAGGCCCAGTAAAGGTGAGTGTTCCCCAGGGCTGTGTCCTGCACCATTCCTTCTCTCTCTCTCTCTCTCTCTCTCTCTCTCT
>NW_027185771.1:7418079-7420774 GCF_028583685.1 Petaurus breviceps papuanus
TGTGTGTGTGTGTGTGTGTGTGTGTGTGTGTATATATATATGTGTGTGTGTGTGTATATATATATATATATATATATGTATATAATTTGGTGATCTCATTAACTCCTATGAATTCGATTATTATTTCCATGCTGATGATTCCCAGATCTACTTATCTAATCTTAATCTCTTTGCTCTCCTCCACACTCACATTTCCACCTATTGACCATCTTGAGCTAGATTTCCTGTAAACTTCTTAAAACCTCATCATGCCCCAAATTGATCTCATTATCTTTCTCCCCAAATTGTCTCTCCTTCCTAACTTTTCTATTGCTCTTGGGGGTACCACCATCCCCCCATCATCCAGGCTTACAACTTAGGTGCCATCCTCAGCTCCTCACCATCTCTCACCTTCAGGCTCCCTCTTCTCTGCCCCAACCCATCATCTCTAATCTGTTGCCAAGGCTTGTCAATTTTGCCTTTGTAACATCTCTTTGTAGACATCCTTTTGTAACATCCTTTTGTCCTCTGACACTGTCACCACTCTGGCACACTTTCTAGTTTGTCTCCCTGTCTCAAGTCTCTTTCCACTCTAATCTAATTCATTTACCAAATGAAATAGCAGATCTGACCATGTCACTCCTCCCCCATTCAATAAATTTCATTGGCTTCTTATCACCTCTAGGATTAAATAGAACTTCTTCTGGCATTCAAAGCCCTTCACAACCCAGCCCCTTCTACCTTTCCAGTCTTATCTTCCCTTATTCTCTCCCCACATATCCAGCAATCCAGTGTCACTGACTTTTTTATTACACAAGACACTCCTTCTCCAGACTCGAGGCATTTGCATAGGCTGTCCCCATGCCCCCATGCCTGGAATGCTCTCCCTCCTCATCTCTACCTCCTGGCTTCTCTGGCTTCTTTCAAGTCCCACCTTCTATGAGAAGCCTTTCTCATCCCCTTTAATGCTAGTATTTACTCTGTTGATTACCTCCAATTTATCCTATATGTATCTTGTTTGTATATATCTGTTTACATGTTGTCTCCTCTACTACAATTTGAGTTTCTCAAGAGAAGGGATTTCTTTCATCTTTCTTTGTATCCTCAGTACTTAGCAAAAGTGCTTAGCACACAGTAGGTGCTTAACAAATGTTTGATGACTGATTGACTGTCTCCTCCCTTGGTGAATGTATTAGCTCCAATTCAACTACCATCTCTATGCAGATGGCTCCCAAATCTATGTATCCATCTCCCTTCATCAAATTCCTGGTGCATATCTCCACCTGAATGTCCCATTAATATGCAAAATTCAGTATGTCTAAAAGAGGACACCATGACCTTTCCTCCTCATCCTATTCCTCTTCTAAATTCTCTAGTTCTGTTGATGGCGACAACATCCTTCCAGCTGTCCAGGTGTAGGTGTAGCAAGCACCCCAGCATCCCCAGGGTGGCTGCCAACCCAGGTTCTTAGATCTGCTTTTCTAAAGGAAAGCAACTCAAAATGGGTTAACAATCTTACTTCAATGAAACATATGTCATTTACCTAGTTCAGGGGGAAAAGGTCAGCACCCCGGACTTCAGAGAATACAAACAAGTTACAAGCAGAAGTTACAAGCAGAGAAACACCAGCAGACAGGCTTCCAGCTGTCTGACCATTACATCCATACCTAGTCAGTTACCAGAGAGGGAAGCACCAACATCTGGGTTTTCAAAGCCAGGGAGCTCAACGGCTGCCCAGAGTCTCATCTGGTCAAATCACACAACTCTTCTCAAAGTGAGCCCCAAAGCAAAACCTTACATCAGGGTATATATAGCCTTCTCCTGGATCAGAGAATGTCACAGCCCTCTTGACCCGCTGCCCAATCAAAAAGCAACCAGGTGTGGGCGCTCCTGAAAAACAAGCCTCCCATGTGACCACATTCAGCTTATTAGGGGGCAGAGTATATTTTCAAATAAAGGAAGGTTCTCAGAGTCACTTAAGCCTATCAAAGGGCCTAGGGTCAGGGAAGATCTTAAATTCCCATTCCCATAACAGTGTACAACCTGGAAGTCCCTCTTGACTTTTCCCTTTCTCTCATCCTCTCTCATCCTCTGTGTCTGATCAGTTGACAAGTGCTGTTTATTCCACCTCCACAAGGTCATTTTTATTAGTTTCCTTCTCTTTAGGTGGCACAAAGGATACAGCACTAGGATAGGAAGACCCGAGTTCAAATTTGACCTCAGACATTTTCTGCTGTGTGTCTTTGGACAAGTCACTTAACCTCTGTATGCCTCAGTTTCTTCAACTGTAAAATGGGGATAATAGCAGCACTTGCTTCTTCTTAAGGTTGCTATAAGAATCAAACAAGATATTAATTGTAAAGTGCTTAGTACAATCCTTAATGTAGAATAGGTGTCATCATCATCATCATCATCACCATCATCATCATCATTTCTACTTGCATGTACTTATTTAGCTTCTCATCATCTTTTATCTAGAGTATTGCAACAATCTCTTAACTCTGCCTTTCCATCCTCTTAACCATCCTCTTCACATCTGCCAAATTAGTATTCTTCAGACTCAAGTCCTATAATAAATCCCCTCCCCACTTAGCAATTTCCAGTGGCCCCCTTTTGCCTTTAGGATAACATCCACACAACTCAGCCTGGTTCTCCATGGTCTGGCTCCCACCTGTCCTTCCAGACTTACTTTACATGGTTCTCCTAAAATAAGCTA
>NW_027185771.1:7420784-7439335 GCF_028583685.1 Petaurus breviceps papuanus
CCCTGCAACAACAGCACTGTCCTTCACCAGTGGACAGTATTCACTCTGTCTGCAGGACAGTCTCCAGACCCCTGCAACAACAGCACTGTCCTTCACCAGCGGACAGTATTCACTCTGTCTGCAGGACAGTCTCCAGACCCCTGCAACAACAGCACTGCCCTTCACCAGTGGACAGTATTCACTCTCTGTCTGCAGGAAAGTCTCAGGGCTTCTTAACCAAAAGCCAGGTTCCAGGACTTCTTCAACAACAGGACTGTCTTTCACCAGTGGACAAATCTGGCAAAAGAACATCAAAACAGACAGACAAAGTACCAGCAAAACAGCCATGTCTCCTCAGTCCTTGGCAGCTCAGGGGGCAGGTCTCAAAAGTCCAGGGCAATTCAAAGCAGCCACCAGCAATTCTCTTAGTCTCTCTCTCTCCACGAGGTGCTGCTTCCAAAAAGATCTTCCGCCTCTCTCTTGTCTCTCCAAATCTACCTCACCAGCTCCTCCCAGTTCAGGACTTTCTTTTCACATCAAAAAGTCCATCCCACAGGTGGGATTAACAAGCTCTGGGGTTTAACACAATCAATTTGAAAACCAAGCCAATACAGGGGACTCTTTAAATGCCATTACTATCACAGTATAAGAAAGGAGACATGAGAAAGAGTATTCAGGAATTAGCAGCAGCATGGAGGCCTTTTCCCAGCAAGATAAAGCCATAGGATGATGCATGGGTGGGGGTGGGGGGGGACCTTCTGGGAGTGATGTTTGGGGAGAGAGACAAGCACAGTCCATAGTTCTGTCAGAGTAGAAATGGCAATCTTTTTGATATAAGAATCAGTTCAGATTTTGCCTTTTGT
The DNA here is from genome assembly GCF_028583685.1 of Petaurus breviceps papuanus. Taxonomy (NCBI): domain Eukaryota; kingdom Metazoa; phylum Chordata; class Mammalia; order Diprotodontia; family Petauridae; genus Petaurus; species Petaurus breviceps. The sequence continues at coordinate 7,421,627 of NW_027185771.1, forward strand.
GTCCTATTACCAAGCACAGGACTCTGCCTTTAGTACATACTCGATAAATGCTTATGGTTAGATAGACTGATGAAGAAGCTTCTTGGGCTGGTTCTCACACTGTCTCTCACTAGGCCCCTGTCCCAAATCCCTGATGCCTTTGAATAGGCTGCCCGGATAGTTGGTAAGCACTATGTTCTAACCTTCGCCAGTTGGAATCCTTAGATGCCTTCAAGGTTCTACTCAGGTGTCATCACCTCCAGGAAGCCTTTCCTGATCTCCCCAGCTATTCATGGTCTCCCTCTTGAAATTAGCTCAATTTTCTTCTCTGTGTGTATTGTGAATCTCCTCTAGTAGTAGCATGTATGCTCATGGAGGAGAGGACCCTTTGTTATTTTGTTTTGTGTCTTAAACAGTGTAGTGTTTAATAAATGTTTGTTGAATTAATAAATGAATGGGGAAAACTGCCAGAGCCTATAATCTAATGCACTGGACAGAGCTTTCTAGACCCCCGGGGTCAGCTCCTGCCAAGATGTAGATGAGGGCCTGAGCTCTCTGCTTCTTATAAAATCCTAACTGTAGTTTGATCTGGGCCTGCGGTCTCATCAGGAGTACCTGGGTGAGGAAAAGTCCCTCTACCTAGGCAAACAGACAAGTCTGCTGCAACCTGCGGTCTTAAAAGGGCTGCCTGGGAGCCCTGAGGTTGGGGACCTGCCTTGGCTCACAGAGACAGAATGTCTCTGAATCAGGTCTTCCTAACCTAGTGCTCTATCTACATTGTCAAGCTGCTTTTCTGATTAAAAACTAAATAATGAATGAGAACAATAGTGTTCTGTCTGTAGACTGGAGGAAGCTGCCCAGAGACATTATTATGAAGTGTGTGCTGGCTTGAGTGTGAGGAGACTGAAACAGCTGGAGACCAGACCCTACCAAAGGTTCAAGGCTTCTACAGCTTACAAATTGGCAGCCCTCAATAGGTCATCTGCATGCTGGGCTCCTGTATTTTATTTACTTTTAATTTTTATTTATTTTTTTTAAAACTAATTTATTTGATTTTAGTTTTCAGCATTCACTTCTATAAGCTTTTGAGTTTTAAATTTTCTCCCCCTTGGGGCAGCTAGGTGGCCCAGTGAATAGAGCACCGGCCCTGGAGTCAGTTTGTTGTCTGGATGTGGATAGCATTTTCCATCCTGAGTCTTTTAGAATTGTCTTAGATCATTGTACTGCTGAGAAGAACTAAGTCTATCAAAGTAAGTCATGGCACAGTGTGGCTCTTACCATGTATGATGTGCTCCTGGTTCTGCTCACTTCACTCAGCATCAGTTCATATAAGTCTTTCCAGGTTTTTCTGAATTCTGCCTGTTCATCATTTCTTATAGCACAATTACATTACTATACCACCACCATTCCCCAATTGATGGGCATCCCCTCAATTTCCAATTCTTGACCACCACAAAAAAAAGTTGCCATAAATATTTTTGTGCATGTGGGTCCTTTTCCCATTTTTACAGTCTCTTTGGGATACAGCCCTAGAAGTGGTATTGCTGGGTGAAAGGATATGCACAGTTTAATTGTCCTTTGGGCATTCCAAATTGAGGATAATAATAGCCCCCACTTCCCAGGCTTGTGGTAAGCCTTTTATATGTTATCTTTCCCCATTAAGGTCCTTGAAGACAGGGACTGTATTGTTTGTTTTTATTTATATTGACCATGCACCACACAATTCCATAGTGCATTCCAAATTGCTCTCCAGAATGGTTGGATCAGTTCACAGATCCACCAACAATGCATTAGTGTTCCAATTTTCCCACATTTTCTCCAGCATTTATAATTTTCCTATTTTGTCACGTTAGCCAAGCTGATAGTTGTGGTGTGGTACCTGAGTTATTTCTGTTTGCATTTCTCTAGTCAATAGTGATCTAGAGCTTTTTTCCCATTGATTATAGGTAGTTTCAATTTCTTCATCTGAAAACTGCCTATTCACATCTTTTTGACCACTTATCAATTGGGGAATGACTTGTGTTCTTATAAATTTGACCCATTTCTCTGTATATTTTAGAAATGAGGCCTTGATAAGAGACACTGGTTGTCAAAAATTCTTTCCCAATTTTTTGCCTCCCTCCTAATCTTGGTTGCATTGGCTTTTTTTGTGCAAAAATTTTTCAATTTAACATAATCAAAATTATCCATTTTGCATTTCATAATGTTCTCTATCTTTTCTTTGGTCATAAATTCTTCTGTTCTCCATAAATCTGACAGACAAACTATTCCTTGCTCTCCCAGTTTGCTGATAGTATCACCCTTTATATCTAAATCATGTACCCATCTTGACTTTATTTTGATGTACAGTATAAGATGTTGGTCTATGCCCAGTCCCTGCCATACTATTTTCCAGTTTTCCCAGCAGTGAGTTCTTATCCCAGAAGCTGGGCTCTCTGGATTTATCACAGGTTCCTCTGTTATTGGGACCTTGTCTTCCATGGGACAGCTGAGCCTAGAGTCAGAAAGACCTGAGTTCAAATCCAACTTCAGACACTAATTTTGTGACCCTAAGCAAGTCACTTAACCTCTGCTGCCTCAGTTTCCCATCTGTAAAATGGGGATAATAATAGCACTTCACAGAATTGCTGTGAGGAACTACTGTAATAATAGTAGAAAGTGCTTACCACAGAGCCTGATACATAATAAGAGCTACATAAATGTTAGCTATTATTATTATTTGGAGAGGCAAACTCCAAGCCTCCTTGCTGGTTTATCAGACAGTAGGTCAGATTGAAGAAGAAAACACAGAGATAGGGAAGGTCTCTTTTTCCAAAACTATATCTTATTCAGAACAGCAGGTGCATCAGACATGATTTCATTTATAATGCCAGCAGCGTTCTTTCACATTTGTTCACATGATGCTCAGGGTAGACCCTGCAACTGTCTGTCCAAACGTGGAAAGAAATAACGAGAAACAGATCCCCCAAGGAAATTGTTCCATTAAGCTGGAAATGAAGAGTGCATGGGAATCACTGTCTCCAATGATTAAAAAACAAAGCTGATTTCCCTTTAGCTGCAATTGAATATGGAATTTTTCCCCTTAAGGGATGGGGAGAAGGAAGGGAAGGGGACGCCGGCATGGCAAGACCCTTCTTTCCAAGAAATGTGATTTGCTTGTTAGCATGATGCCCAACACACTCAGGAGCTCCACAGCCATGGGGATCTCTGGGTCATCTTTGTCTTATGTCCTGTGCTCAAAGCTGACAAATTAGCCTTAAATATAATCTGCTGAAGAGACCAAAGGCAGGTAGGTCAACACAATGAAATCAGTGGTGGAGCCTAAATTCTTCAGCACAGGGAAATCATTCTTTTGTAAGAATTCAAAGTTGCTAAGATATTGTTCTTAGGATGGGTCATTTATGTGTCTATAATTAACAACAACAATAATAGATAACACTTATTAAATACCAGGCACTATGCTAAGTGCTTTACAAGTATCGTACTTAATCCTTACCACAAACCTGGGAAGTGGGGGCTATTATTATCTTCAGTTTACAGATGAGGAAACTGAAGCAAAAGGAAGTCAAGTGACTTGTCCAGGGTCACACAGCTAGCAAGTATCTGAGGTTGGATTTGAATTTTTTTTACTTCAGGCCCCATGCTTCATCCACTGAACCACAACCTACCCCCAATAGAGCAACGCTACGTTCTATTATTTCATGCTAATGTAGATATACAGGCATCCACAGATATCTAAACCCGGGATACCAGCGGGTTAGGGATGTGGTTCCCAAATGGTGCACCATGGCTATAGCGGTAATTTCTCAGACTTTCTCATTTGTGACACAGGTTTTTGGCTGTAGTTGCTATGATAAAAAGTAAGTGCCACCTGAAAATCAGTGAGGGTGGTGATGTCCTTTCTGATTCCAAGGTTTGAGGAGCTGTGCAGTGTCCAATAGATGCACACATGGCCCATTAGTAAGTAATTGTGGTTACTTAAGAATGAAATAAAAAATTATTTTTCTTTCAATTTATGTGTGTTATTTTTCTCAAACAGCTACTAAGTTGTTAGGACAGGAATACTTAATATGTTATTTGTATCTAAATATTTAATAAATGGAAGCATTAGGTATTTATTTTGCCCTACAGATACTGTGAAAAAAATTACTGAAATATGAAGGGTGACATGAATTGAGAAAATGTAGGAGTTCCTGGAGGAAATTCTCTGGCTTGGAAACTCACTCACCACTGCAGACACGCCATTCTTCTGTAGCGTATAGGTTTAGCGAGATATCTGGGGGCACTGAGATTAAGTGACTTTTCCATAGTCACACCCAAGTATTATGTATCAGAGGCAAGATTTGAACACAGGTCATCTTAATTATAAGTTTTGCTCTTCACCCACTATATCAAGAAGATTATGTTAGACTCATTCTATTCTAGAGGCAGCATGGTATCCATAAAGCTAAAGTGTCAAATATGGGGCCATTGACCCTTACCCCCACTCCACAACCAAGTGAAGTCTAAACCACATTATGACATAATTGGGAAATATTTAACAATAAAAATAATATCTAGCATAATATAGTGCTTACTATGTGTTGGGCACTGCACTAAGCACTTTACAATTATCTCATTTAATCCTCACTATAGCCCTGAGAGTTGTGTGCTATTATTTTCCCCATTTTTCAGATGAGGAAACTGAGGCAAACAGAGGTTAAATAATTTGCCCAGGGCCACTCTGCTAGTGAGTGTCAGAGGTCAAATTTGAACTCCGATCTTCCTGACTCCAGCTCTAGGACTCTGTTCAATGAGCCATCTAAGAGCTCATCATAGAGTCCAATGCCCAGATTCTACCAGAGACCAGGAGAAATTGCCTAATGGTAGACAATGAGTCTCATGGACTGAGCCTTGGTAAAGTATGAACTGATGATTATAATGACAAGCTTCTAGGGCGGCTAGATGGCACAGTGAATAGAGCACCAGTTCTGAAGTCAGGAGGACCCTGAGTTCAAATCTGACCTCAGACATTTAACACAAAAACTATCTGTGTGACTTTGGGCAAGTCACTTAACCCCAATTACTCTCCAAAAAGCAAAAAAAAAAAAATTAAAAATTAAATAATGACAAGCTTCTAGAAACCGTGAGCCTTTTACTGCCTTCAAAGAAATTGCTTACCTCATTAGCTCATTCTTCTTCCCAACCTGTTCCTGAGTTCCACTAAATTTCAAATCCATTCCCCTCCACATCTGCTTTATCCTGGAACTTTCTTCAGTGCCTGGGGTCCCCATACAGTCGAACAGCCTACAACCTCCAAAGCCCCATTTCTGTGAAATGTCCCTTTGCAAGACCTGCCTTCCCACCTGCCCTTTCCTATTGGTAAGTCTCTCCTGGAGCCTCCGTTTTGCAGATTGTCCAAGGCTGATCTGCCTTTGTTCTTCTTCCAACTCTGCTTCTGGCTTCCTCTGAACTTTATCTTCATTTCTTCCATATACTCTTTCAGTTCCTTTTTTGTGTGTTGTCTTCCTTTATTTGAATCTAAGCTCCCTGAAGGCAGGACTTTCTTTTTGCTTTAATTTGTATCTAGTGCTTAGCACAGTGCCTAACACATTAGAAAGTTACATAGAGTGCTTAATAAAAGTGACTTAATTTTTAAAACACAGGTTGCTCACAAAAAGGTGCCAGAATGTCCTATGCACACAGAGTGTGTCCCTTATGGCAGTGAGCTCTGAGGCATAAAGAATTGTCCAGAATGAGAGATAGATAGATGGTCAGGCAAATAGATGGATAGTTAGATAGAGAGACAGATAGATGATAGATAAATTGATAGGTAGGTAGGTAGGTAGATAGATAGATAGATGATGGACAGATAGATGGATAGAGAGATAGACAAGCAGAAAGATGGACAGGCAGACAGATAAGAGATAGAAGATGGACAGATAGATGGATATACAGACAGATAGATGATAGATGGATAGAGACAGACAGAAGGATAGACACCTAGATAGAGTGCTTAATATAGTCCAGGCACTCTGCTAAATGGTTTATAAAAGCAAACAACATAGTCTTTGCCCTCAAGGAGCTTACATTCTGGAGGGGAAAGATAATGCCTAAAGGGGTATTGGAAAGAGTTGGGGTACCTGCATGGGACACGGCAAGGGGACTTTAGAAAGTATTGTGCTGGCCTCGTCCCAGGCTACATAAGACAAAAGTTGACCTAGCAGAGTCCAGGGTTGCGGTCCTCACAGGTAGAACCATTTTTCTCTTCTTTCTTTTTCTCCTTCTTTCTTCATTTGGCCCTGCACACTCGTTCACAAGAATCAGATGCTGACTCCGGCTTTTCCAGTCCTATGACCTAGGACTCGGTCCTACCAGGAGCTGACCCAGAACCTTCTGTCTCCATGGCACCCCTGTTAGTGAAGGCTCTGTTTTCAGCATCCCTTTGATGACATCTGCTTATGTTTTCATCTCATGTAAGTGCCTGCTCAAACATGAATCCCCAGGTACTAAGATGAATTTAGCGCCGTTATGAGAGATGCTGGAGACAATAACTAATAGCAATAATTGCTAGCATTTATATAGAAATTTAAGGTTTGCAAAGTGCTTTAAATACTTTATCTCATCTGAGTCACATAGCCCCATGACGTGGGTAACATTATTATCACCTTTCACAGACTAAGAAACTGAGGTTAGGAATGGTTAAGTGACCAGGTTCATACAGATATTAAGCAGCCAAAGAAAGGTTCAAGACTCAGTCTTCCTGATTCCCAGTCCAACACTCAAAGAATCCAAAGGAATTATGTATATGAAAGCATATATATATATACACATTACAAAAATTATAAAGGACTGTTATAAGTTATTATTACTTCCAAAACAGAAGTGAGTACTTCCCCTCTTTTCTTAAATTTCAATAGACATTAATTTAAATGTAAATTAATAAACTCATTTCTTGAAGTTCTTTCAAGAAAGGTCACTACAGGCCCACCTTCACCAGTTTATAGTTCCCTATTCCCTCACTTACTCCCCTACCTCCAATTGGTTTTTTTTTTTCTTCTATGACCTAAACATGTTTTTAAAAAATTAACCTAGGGGCAGCTAGGTGGTTCAGTGAATAGAGCACCAGCCCTGGAGTCAGGGGGACCTGAGTTCAAATTCAGTTCAAACACTTAACACTTACTAGCTGTGTGACCTTGGGGAAGTCACTTAACCCCAATTACCTTGCCTTCCCCCCTCAAAAAATTAACCTTGTTTTATTATTTTTAGCAAGATAAAGTATGTATTTGTTTACCTGCATACATATTTCCCTCCAGTAAAATATAAGTTCTTTGAGGGTAGGTATTGCCTTATCTTTGTCTTCTTATATCCAACACCAAGCATGGTGTCTAGCACACAGTAAAAGATGCTTGCATTGATATGTGTTAAATTAACTGGGATGGATAAACCCAGACTTGCTTGTTTTACATGAATCTGTAAAATGGGGGCAGCACATGAACGTGGCCATTCCCAGAAACACAGAAGATTTTTGTCCTAGTTGCTGCCTGGACAATTTGTTGTTGCAATTTCCACTTTGGGAGGTATTTGCTTTTCTTTTTCTTGGGAAGCCTTGTGCTCTTGGAGTGCCTGACCCCAGAGAAGATGAAGTCACTGCTTCTGGGCTGCTGGAGGCCTGACTCAGACAATGCTGGTGACTCATCTGCACGGGATCGAAGAGCTGTTCCCAAACAAACAGCTCAGGGACAAGGCAAATCACGAGGAATTTTTATATCCCTTTCCCTTGAAAATAAGAAGACATTAATCTCATCTGAGCTGTTCACTGACTTAAGGCATCTCCTCAAAAGAGAAATCTATGTAAAGCCCATTGCAAATCTTAAAGCACTGTATAAATATTAATTATTGTTATTAGAAGTATTAGTAATACTAATTAGTATTACTTTTGTAATATTACTTATTAATACAAATTCTTGACGCTAATATTATTATTAGTAGTAGTATCCTTAAGAAAGTTCAGTTGACACACAGGTGTTCTTCAGTTATTTCCAGTTGTTTCTGACTTTTCATAACCCAATTTGGAATTTTCTTGGCAAAGAACTGGAGTGGTTTGCCATTTCCTTCTCCATCTCATTTTATAGATGAGGAAACTGAGGTAAACAGGGTAAGTGACTTGACAAGGGTCACATAGCTAGTAAGTGTCTGAGGTCAAATTTGAACTCAGATCCTTTTGACTCTGGGTAAGTGAGCTATCGCACAGGTGGGTGGCAGCTAAAACTCAATATACTTCCCCTTCTCTCATCAAGCTTCCTGGGCCCTTGTGGCTTTAGTTGAAATATTTAGAGGAAGTTTATGATTGTGAAGGTAGTTTAACTAAATTGTGTATATGTGTATGTGTGCATGTGTATATATTTATATATGTGTATATGTATGTATATCCCTTGTATATCCATAGCCACTCCCATTAAAACGTGAGTCCCTTGAGAGCAGGAAGTGGTTTTTTTCTTACTTTGTATTCACAGTGATTAAGCACAGCCTTTGACACAGGCACCCAGTAGGTAATTAATAAATGCTTACTGACTGACAGCATGAGGCAACAAAAAGAATGCTGATTCCGGAGTAAAAGGACCTGGATTCAAACCCCACCTCTGAAAAGTCCTCTCTGTATAATCCTGGGCAAGTGACAACCTCCCAGGCTCCTATTTTTCTTATCTGAAAAATGAAGGGAGGTTGGACAAGCTGCCTCAGGGGCCTCCTCATTTCTGATCCTATCAGAGATGATTTAGGGAACTTACAGTGTGAGAATTTGCTCCATCAATGCAGAGAGCAGTCTAGCTGGCAAGTCAGCAGGAGTTATTGGAATCACAGAGAATTGGAATAGCTTGCCCTTAGTGATTTAGCTAGTGAGTGTCAGAGGCTGGATTTGAACACAGGAGTCCTTAAGGCTAAAGACAGCACCCTCTCCACTATGCCATACCGCATCTCAGGGAGCTCTCCAGAATACTTTAAGAAAACAAGACATTCCACTCTTTCTTTCCTTGTATGTGTGATTTCCTTTTTGTTTGTTTCCCCTGATGTACATTCAATGGTGTATTCATTCCCCATGGGTCTAAATGAAAAATTCATTCTATGACTACTATGATTACTATGACTACTACTACTACTACTACTACTACTACTACTACTACTACTACTACTACTACTACTACTACTGCTGCTGCTGCTGCTGCTACTACTACTACTACTACTACTACTGCTGCTGCTGCTGCTACTACTACTACTACTACTTCCTTAAAGATTATAAGAGGCAGCTAGGCAATACAGTGGATAGAGCACCGGGCCTTGAATCAAGAAGATCTGAGTTCAAATCCAGCCTTAGACATTTGCTAGCTGTGTGACCCTGGGAAATTCACTTAACCCTGTTTGCTTCAGTTTCCTCATCTGTAAAATGAGCTGGAGAAGGAAATGGAAAACTGCTCCAATATCTCTGCCAAGAAAACCCCAAATGGGGTCACAAAGCATTAGACATGACTGAAAAACCATCGAACAACAAACCCTGGGCACTGCTTTCAACCTCAGTTTCCTTCTCTGCGGTAGCAGTCTCCCAGGATTGTTTTGAGTATCAAATTAGATAATATTTGTAAACTAACATGCAAATCTTAAAGAACACTAGCCAGTGTTCTTGTTGTTAGGAGATGACATTCCAAGGGGAAAGGCAATGTGCCTTTTATTTGGACTCTGGAAGATATATTTAAGATAGAGGGAAGGTAACTGCAGAGTGTGTGGGGGGAGGTAGGGGGTGGTGTTAACAGTGGGAAAGTAGCTTGGGGAGCACATACATAGGGGAAAAAACTCCTACAGGAAGTGGGATTCTGGTCTGGTTCTACCTAAAACCACCATTTAAGGAGAAGACACAGGTCAGTCATCTTTTCATTTCTGGCCAGACTACACTCCTCTGGATTTCTCCATCATGCCCAGAGCTCGGTACCTTCCCCTGCTCCTTTTTCACTTTCCTTTTCTGTGCTGTCTTCCCCATTAGAATGTAAACTCCATGAGGGCAGGGACTCTCTCTCTCTCTTTTTTTTTTTTTGCTTGTATTTTTATTCTCAGACCTTAGCACAATGGCCAGTACATAGTAAACATTTTATGCCTGACTTACTTGAAATCTTTAAAATGCTCTATAAATGTCAGCTATAATCAGGGGTGTGTTAGAGCCCTCAGGCTCCTGAGAGTCAAATGTTAAATTTTCAGTGTGAACATTTACACCTCTGAAATTGGTCAGTACTACTAATCAGAGTTGGATTTGCTGTTTTGTTGATTGTCTAGACTTAAAGCACTGGAGAAAATGTTAATGATGCAAATTGAACTTAAAAGTTTGTTGTAGGTAAATCCCTTTGCCACCCCCTCAGGCTATAGTTAAATATTTACTGGCACAACCCTGGTTTTAATTATTAGTATGTTATGAGGATAAAATGAGATCATAAAGCTAATGCAGACCTTAAAATACTATATAAATTATATTATTATAAGGACTGCTCTGATGGGCCAGTTCCAACCGTGGACTGGCCTGTACCAGCAGAATGCAAAGAGATCTCCTAAGAAAAGGGATATCTGACTGTTGGGATGTTGTGGGGAGGATTCTGGGTCTTTCTTGGCTCTTTCATCATATACTTCGCATCCAGTTCAGCTAAATGGAATTATACGTCTAGAATGGAAAACACTGTCTCAAAAAGAACTCAGTTCAGTTTAGGGAGAACACATCATGTGTCATGTCAAAGAGCTGTACATCCATCATACCGTGATGAAATTTGATTATTGTCTAATTTGCTCTCCAGGCAGCTAGGTGGTTCACTGGATAGAACACTGGGCCTAGAATGAGGAAGATCTCAGTTTAAATCTGGCCTCAGACACTTATTAGCTGTGTGACCCTGGGCAAGTCACTTTCCCTCTGCTTTAACTCACTGGAGAAGGAAATGGCAAACCACTCCAGCATCTTTTCCATGAAAACCTTTTGCCATGAAAACCCCATATGGTTCTATGGTCCAAGAGGTCATGAAGAGGTCAGTGCCAGGCCAGAAGTCAGGAAGACTCGTCTTTCTGAGTTCAAATCTGACCTCAGACACTTCCTAGCTGTGTGACCTGGACAAGTCACTTAACCCTGTTTGCCTCAGTTCATCTGTCAAATGAGCTAGAGAAGGAAATGGCAAACCACTCTAGCATCCTTTCCAAGAAAACCCCAAATGGCATTATGAAGAGTTAGACATGACTGAAATGACTGAACAGCAACAAAAAATAGCTCTCCAAGCAATTTCAGAAAAGCAAGCTAAGATGCTTTTGCAATCCAAGTGTGGAACCTCCCTGACCAAGGACCAAGCATACATTTTCCTTTCCAAATATTCCTTTTATTCCTTCCCCTCTGCTGTGGTCAGGAACCAATGCCAAAGAGCTGGAAGAGACATTTAAAGCCATTAGGTCAAACTCCCTCATTTTACAAGTGAGGAAACTGAGGCAGGTTAAGTGACTTGCCCAAGGTCACACAACTAGTAAATGAAGGGCAACACTCTATCCACTACTCCAGTTGCTTGATAGCTCCTTATTGCCCCTGAGTTTCTGCCAGCCGTCCCTTAAGCACAAATAATTTTATTTCATACTAGGGGGAAAATGAACTCTAGATGAAGAGGCTAGTTTGTTCCTAAATTGCAGAACTCGACTGTCTGCAATCGACAAACCAAAAAAACTCAACAAAGGGTAAAAATAAATCGATGAATGCCCATAAAAGTTACTGAGTCTAAAAGCACCACTGGAGCCATTGGACCACCTCTTCTGCTGGACAAATCAATAAAATATACATGTATGAACTGTGCTTTCAGTTTTACAGGAGCAGAAGGGACAATATAATCCCTGAGGGAGGATAGATTGGAAAGAAAATGTTTTTGCATGCCTTTATGTTGCTGGAAACGGAGAGAATCATAAGATTTGGAGCTGAGTGCAATTTTAGAGATCATCTAAGTCAACCTCTTCATTTTATGGTTGAGGAAACTGAGGCCCAGGGAGTGGAAGGCACTTGCCCAAGATCACCCAGTAACAGAGGCAGAATTTGAACCCATATCTTGGGACTCCAAATCCAGGGCTCTTCCTACCAGCCTACACTGAATTCTAAAGTGGCATGAATTAGAGAAAAGACATTTGAGTGTCCTATTTACTGTTAATTTGGTGGAAAACAAGTAAGATGAGAATGTTCCTCCTTTCTTTCTTTGCAGAGGTGGGTGGCTATGGGTGTGGAACATGGTATATGCTCTTGAATTTTGTTGATACATTGGTTAATTTTTCAGAACTTTTTTCTCTCTTTTACAAGATGACTGAATAGTGGAATAGGGAGAAAATATTTGGAAATTAAGATGATACAAAAGCAAAAGCTGAGTCTAAATCTCAGGTCAGTTGTAGACTAAAAAAAATGTAGATAAAAATAAATCTTTAGTGAATCTCTTGGATTAAATACCCTAGTTATTTTCTTATATATCTCTCCCTCTATCCTAATGAATCTTCTTTTGTTAAACTCGTTGAGGGCAGGGGACGGTTAAAACTTTGTCTTTGTAGCCCCAATGCCTGGCACATAGAAGATGCTTAATAAATTCTCTCTCTCTCTCTCTCTTTTTTTTCCTTTTGGAGGGAAGTTGGGGTTGAGTAACTTGCCTATGGTTACATGGCTAGTGTTTTTGTGTGGTTGTTAAGTGTCTGAGGCCTGAACCGAACTTAGGTCCTCCTGACTCCTGAACCAGCACTTTACTCACTGTGCCACCTAGCCGCCCCAGTAAATTCTTATTGAATAAAATTTTATTGAGGAAAATTCAAAAGAAAACCACTGATAAGATGGCCACACCTGAAAAGATATGCAATATTCTGTACCCATAGCTCCTAAGTGGCTAAGAGATGGCAAATGTCTCATCATTTGTTTTCTCATGTGTCATAATTATTTGTTCTTATATCCCCTGCACTATACTGTGAGCAACACAGATATAAAGACTGTATTTTGGTCTTGTTTTGGATAAAATTTTGCAGAATTTAAGCTTCTAGTCATATAAAAAGTATGTATAAAATGTTCGCTATGTGTTAGGCACTGTGGTAATGTACATACAAGCAAAAAAAAAATAGTACCTGCCCTCAAAGAGATTATATTCTAATGGGGTAGAATAAAAAAGAGCTAAAAAAAAGGGGGGCAACACAGAGAGGGCCAGACAATCAGGAGTGGAGCTGAGAGGGTCATGAAGGAGTCAGCATGGCTTTCTCAATATGGAGTTTCTAAGACAAACTCACCAATGGAAGGAGGGGGCGAAGGGGCAGAGGTGTGTTCCAGGGTAATGAAGTCTGGATAGCTAGGGGCAGACTTGGGAGAGGAGCAAAGGAGTTTCTACTCATAAGAAGATGTTTTATTTATCAGAGAAGACATATATTAAGGAGCCATGATGAATCTTTTCCATAAATTTAAGCATCATTGCTTACCATATCACTTATAATATCAGCTTTCTCTATAATAGGTTTTCTTAGAGCAGGACACACCTGTTTTTCTTTCTTCTTGTGAGTGCCATACCCCAGGCAACTGTAGAAAGAGTACAGCATTGCCAAAAAAAAAAGTGCATCCTTCTTAACATGGGTGTGCATTTAGAGATCTAAGGCTATTCCACTCTACTACGGGATGATTTTCTCCTCCCCAAAATCTACTGTTTTATTGCACTTTGAATAATTTCCCTAGATAAAGCTGTTAGAAGTTTTGTTTAATCTGTTTAGGAATTTGTTTATGGAATCCTTAGATCTTCAGAGAATGTTTAAGATTCGTTTAAGCTTTTTCTTCTTTATCAATAGTCACTCAGAAAGTACATCTCCAAGGTTAGCCAGTAATCAACTGGTCTTGTGGACCACAGGACTCCTGAGACTAAGAAAGCTGGGTCCTTGTCTAATATGCATGTCAGATTAGAAAAATTGCCTGTGTGTAACACGAGCTCACATTTGGATCACCCTTTAGGGTTTACGACACCCTCTCCTTATAACAACCCACTGAGGTAGACCATATAAATATAATTATCCCTGTTTTATAGATGAGGAAATTGTGGCTTATGTGAATACCCGAGATCTTTACCAAAAATGAGAGTCAGGGATGAAAGAGCCTTTGAAGGTTTAGAAGTAAAGAAGATGATAAAGTTTCGGAACACGGATGGTAATAAGACTTTTTTTTTTTTAAAGAATATGTTTTTAAATGGCTACTTGTAACCTCAGAGGACTTGTTAGACCAGAGAAGCTAACATCTCCACTGCTGGTAGGGACCATTGCCGTGTCACTAGAACCCAAGTGTGAGAAATCTCCCTTCTCAGACCAAAGCAAGTCCATGTGAGCTCTGCTTCGGCCATGGTTCCAGTAGATTGAGCAGTCAATGGGGAAGGGCCAGGTTTGGACTGGCTTTCTCCTACCTTATGTAAGACTTCACAACTGTCCCAGGATTTACAAAATGCAGCTGCAGACAGTGTCCTCTATTTTTCAGGGTTGGGTCTGTTTTCCCTGGCCCCAAAGAGGCCATCCACCCAATTGTTGAAGGGTGGTTTTCAAGCATTGATGGGGGGATTGGTTCTTTCTAATGCTACCAGACCCACAACCAGTTGCCAGGTGACTCACCTCCTTGGATCCTCTAAGCAGACAATTAATATTTTCTATAGCTCTCTCTCTCTCTCTCTCTCCAACTAAAGTTCCAAAAGAACTTCAGATCTCTATCTGTACCACACGTCCCAGTTCCTTTTGTTATTTCAGGATGTTTTATTTCTCCTGTAGGCTTCAGTTTCTATTACCGCCTGGATGGAAAGGATGGGGTCCATCTAATTCCCGAAATCCAAAGAATCTGACTACTTAAAAAATAAAGCTGACTGTGGTTTTAGGCAGGAATCGTCTATATGATCCGAAAAGTATTTTCTGCTGTGTAGGGTAGTCAGAAATACTAACACAGCACACAAGTTAAGCAAGCTTCCCTTAGGTCCAGGAAAAATTATCTGCCCAGGGTCTGGAAGCTTGGTAAGGTCAAGCTTAATGGTTCCCACAAGGGTTGGTCATTTACAGGCCAAACTTCAGAACATGTAGGAATTGGTATCTATAAAATGCACAGATGATGGGTGGAGAAAACATGCCTATTGTTCGATCAGATGCCCAAGAATTTGGCATCTGCTCTGTGGTTCTCGGAGGGCGGTCCCAAACCCTTCCCCACTTCAACGATCAGGCCCTAAAGCCTCCAGTCTTTTGAACTAGCTCCAGGATCACACGCAGAAGCCGCCCCAGAGCCAGCAAGTCCAAAAGAGAGAACTGTCATTGGGAAGAAAGAATGAGGAGCTACTTAAGTTTCTCCCCACCACTCCCCAGGCTGCCGCAAGAATGGTAAACAATCAGAATGAGCATTCCATTCCGTGTCCTAAACAGTCTCCCTCCGTCTGACAGCAGCACATATGGAATCTCACAGCATGGGTTCAGGCTGCAGTGTTAAAGAAAAAACACTAACTTTTCCCTTCTGTGTTTTCAGTTTTACCTAGATCAGCTCCTCTCCCACAGGGCCATGTTTTACATGTCTTCCGTGCCCTCTTCCCCACCCTCCCATCTCCTATTTTTGCCTGCCTAGTACAAAGTCAAGCTAGTAAATAATAAATACTAGATTTGAACCCAGGTCTTTTGACTTCCGAGCCCATGCTCTTTTCTCTGTATCAGGCTGACTCTTCTCAATACTGGTGAAATTCATAGGATTGTAGATCTAGAATTGGAAGCAACCTTGGTGACCATCTAAAGGGACCCTACTTTATAGATGTAGAAACCAAGGTGTATGGAAACTTGTAGAAGATCACATGTATGTGACTTCCCTCTAGGCTCACTCCCCAGCTTCCCCTTACACGGGAGTTTGGGTCCCTAGAGAGAAGCTAACTCCTGCTCCCCTAAAGGTTGTAGAGGTAATGAAGACACTTAGGGTTTTCTTGTAAGTACTGTGACTCAGGAGCCCCCATTGCTGTGCTTCCCTGTTGGCAATCAGGAAGAGTCAATTAGTTTTTAGAAAGAGTATTTACTCAGGTATGACAAGGACAGTTGTTACAAAAACATCTCTCCACACCAGAGGCATGCTCTCTCCTTACATACACAAGGTCCCTGGGGTGAAAGGGCTAAAACATGGAGGGCACATGTCTTTTTCTCCCTTTGTGAACTCTTTATGAAGTTCTCCTGAGGGACACTTCTATCCCAGGCTCTGAGGGTCAGTGTCCTTATAGAATCCTGAAAATACCTTTCTTCAGTGTGCCTACTTTGCCCTCATTGTGTCTCTCAGTTCCCAGTACAGACACTGCTATTAGCACTGTTACCAGAGACTATAGGAATTGTCTACCTTCTAACCTCTCAAAATTCTCAAGATCATCACCAAGCTGGGGTGGGTAGTGGTGAGCGCAGATCCACTGAAACACTGAATGATTTACTATGAGGATAGAAGGGAGAGGGTGAAAAATGGCAGGGTCTGGCTTCCTCCACCAAGGCAAGTTCAGCTTTTTCCTTTCTTTTCTGAGGACTTTGAAGAACAGTTAGTTGAATTTCATCAGAATGACATTTTTTATCTACGTGCCACACAATAAGAGAAACATCAGGAGGAATTCTTTTCTCCTAAACCTGTGGGATGGAAGGGCCCTTGGCAGTCACTGTCTACATTTTCTAAACTGGGTAGCCCCACAGGAACTAGACCACCATAGCTGCTGCCTTACATATATGAGAGGGGTGCATCATGTCCTTTCCTCAAACATTACAGAAACTCCAGACTTCTTGATTGAACAAGTCAATTAGAATCATGAATTTGGGGCCAACAAGACCTAAACACTTCTATTGAATCAATCAAAGGTTTTAGAAGAAGTATGAAAACCTTCCTTTCACTTTGCATCAGTTCATACAAGTCTTCCCAAGTTTTTCCAAAACCATCCCCTTCATCATTTTTTATAGTCCAGTAATATTCTATCACAATTATATGTCACAATTTGTCCCACTAAGGCATCTGTCTTTGAAAGGCACTGGATAAACCTGAGTGATGTTGGACAGGATGTGTGTTTGTATGGGTTGATGAAACTTAGTCATGTCCTAGAGTTTTTTTTTTGGGGGGGGGAGGAGCCACATTGCGCCAAAAGATGCTCTTATCTGGAAGTTTAGTGATGGGAGCCTGGGGGTGGGGGAGAGAAGAGTCTAGCCTCAGTCTTGGTCTCCTGCTCCACCCTTTGGCTGGATGAGGACATTGTGACAGTCAGCAGACCTGCACTTTTCACCAGCATCTTAGCAGCCTGATCAGCTGACAACAGTGGGAGCTGAGAACAGACTATATAGCTAGTCCTAACTTCTCTCCTAACCTCCGGCCTCACATCCCCAAACTTCTATGAGACATATTCAACTGAATGTCGCACAGAAATCTTGAACTCAATAAAATGAAACTCATCTTTCCCCCCAAATCCTCCCCTCTTCCTATTTTCCTTATTATTGTCAAGGACACCACTAACATCCCAAGTCACCCTGACTTGAAACCTAGTCCACATCCTTGACCCCCACTCTCACTCACCCCTCTTATCCAATCTCTCTTGCTGATTCTACCTTCAGAATATCCCTTCTATAAGCCCCACTTTCCCCTGTAACACTGACCTTGCCTGGTGGAGGCCTTCATCATCTCATTCATGGACCCTTGCAATAAACAGCTTTGCTGGCTGATCCCCGCCCCCC
>NW_027185771.1:7439345-7446368 GCF_028583685.1 Petaurus breviceps papuanus
TCTAGTGAGTCCCTGTGACCTCCAGGATAAAATATAAGATCCTTTGGTTTTTAAATCCTTTCACAATCGGACTCCTTTGTGCCTTTCCAGGCTTCTTAGGCATCTTTCCCCTTCACATATTCTACAACCCAGTAAGCCAGGGATACTCTCCTTTTTGCTGTTCCTCACACATGACATTCCCTCCCGGACTGTGTACCTTGGCACGGGCTGTCCCTCACACTCAAAATATTCTCCCTCCTTCTCTCTGGCTCTTGGCTTACCCAGCTTCCTTCAATATTCAGTCTTTTCTGGTGCCCCTCACTGCTAGTAACCTTTTTTTGAGATCACCTCTAATTTTTCCCTTATAGAACTCGTGTATAAATAATTATTTGCATAACTGTCTTTTCCTATTAGTATGTGAACTCCTTAGGCACTGTTGTCATGACTCATTGGTAAACCTCAGACATTTAGTATATGACTGTTGACTTGATTCGTAGGTAAGCCAACCAACTTTCTAAGACTATATGCCACAGACAAGTTGAGGATCTATGCTGATGGAGGGAATTTTCACACTGAGAGTTTCCCACACTCATGAAATTTCAGCTAAACTTCAAAAAAAAGAAATCTGCCACGTGAGGTCTCCTAAAGATATTTGACATACTTCAAAATGCTTATCCTAGAAAAGACTTGTGTGCTGTTGTTTAAGAAATAAGACTCAGAAGGTGCCTGCACAAGGACCCTGTTTGGTCATGGTGGCCGTCATGGTAGCCATCATGGTGGCCACTATGGTGGCCATGATGTCTGAGTTTGAAAAGATTATTGCCAAGACTCTGCATTGTGAGAATGGTTTTTCCCACAGGACATAAAATGATTCATTCAAAGACAAAGAGCCAGCATGCCATTCTTTGTATTTTTTTTTTTTGGGGGGGGACAGAGATAGCCTAAACTGGGACACCAGGCAGGAGGCCTTTCCCTCAGATGCTGAGCCATCAAGCCCAGGAAACTCGATGAAATTGGATTCCATTCACTAACTTCTGTCTTCATGTTTCAGGAAAATGCAGAAGGGAAATGTGTAGTGCCATAATTCCACACTCTATAAAAATGGAAATATTCCAAGAAAAATGATTGCGCCATGGTCATTTCTGCATTTGTTTCAGGTCCTAGAGGTTCAAATGCATAGGCTCCTGTCCTGAATGAACTTGATAAACATCAGTAATAGGAACACAGATTTAGTGCTGAACAGGGACTACTTAGAGGTCCTCTAGGTCTGTCCTTTTAATTTATAGATGAGAAAAATGAGCCCCAGCAAAGTTGAGTGACTTACTCAGGATCACACAGCTATTAAGTGACTGGAGTGGGATTTGGACTTGGGTCCTACTGACTGCAAGTACAACACTCTTATTTATTATATGAGGTTGTTTCTTTTGTCTTCGTATCTATTCATCTCTCTATCCTCCGTATTGTAGTGCTTCTCTTAGTATATACTTATAATACTGTGAATACCTACCCTCTTATTATAGTACCATGGAATCTCAGAGTTGGGAGAACACCCAAACCACCTCATCCAACTAGTACCTGAGCAAGAAAAGTCTCTACCGGTGATCTACAGTCATCCAGCCTCTTCTTTAAAGGCTCCTGGTGAGCGGGAACCCATTACTCTCTGAAGGCAGCTCCTTCCAGATTGAAGCTGCTCCATTTTTTCCTTGTCTGATTAAAATTTGCCTTGGAAACTTCTACCTGTTGATTTGAATTGTACCCTTGGGGTCAAGCAGAGCAAAGATGATCCATCTTCTACCTGATAGCCATTAGAATATACAAAGGGCTATTATCATGCCTTCTTTAGGGTTTCTGTTCCCTGGTCTAAAACAGAGCTATTGAACATATGGCCCAAGACTAGTGGGCAGAACCAGATTAAAATGTAATTAGGAAATACTTAATAAAATAAACAAGAATATAACAAAATGTAGGGCAACTAGATGATGAAATTGTTTGAGTACCAGACCTAGAGTTAGGGAGACTCAACTTCCTGAGTTTCAATCTAGCCTCAGACACTTACTAGCTGTGTGACCCTAGGCAAGTCACTTAACCCTGTTTGCCTCAGTTTTCTCATCTGTAAAATGAGTTGGAGAAGGAAATGGCAAACCCCTCCAGTATCTCTACCAAGAAAACCCCAAATGGGGGTCACAACGAGCCAGACATGACTGAAATGATTGCAATAACATTGGGTTTTTTTTTGCAATAATATTGCAAAAAAATTGCAATAATAGCAAAAGCTGAGAAAAACCTGAAGGAGAGAATTTAATTCTTTTACTGGGAAATGCTGATTTAGTCCAATTCTTACTAGCGTATAAGCACCACGAGGGCAGGAATTTAGTTTTATCCAAATTGTATAGAGCACTGTTCTTTACTTTTGTATTTATACCCCCAGTGCTTAATATAGAGCGTAACACACAGTAAACAAATAATAAATTCCTTTTTCACTCATTTCTCCGAATACAGATGGGCATTTGTTGGGTGGGTTTGAGAGCGGATTCTTGTTAAGGTGCAGGTTGGATTGGCTGACACTCTGAGACCCTTTTCTTTTCCTTTTTCTTCCCTTCCCTTCTCTTCCCTTCCCTTTTCTTTTTCTTCTTCTTTTTTTTTACCTCTCTCCACCCCTCCACAATCCATTGAGATGGCAAGAAATATGACACCTTTATATGATACATATAAAGTCATGCAAAACATTTCCACATTAGCTATGTTGGAAGGGTTGGGGTGGGGGAGGCAGGACCAAGAAAAATGAAGGGGAAAATATATGCCTCAATCTGCACTCAGTTCATCAGTTCTCTCTCTGGAGATATCCAGATATTTCTGGATAGCATTTTTCATCATGGGCACTTCAGAATTTTTGTAGATCATTGAACTGATCAGATTAGCTAAGTCTTTCATAGCTGAACATTCTTATAATATTGCTGTTACTATGTACAATGTCTTCCTGCTTTTCACTTTGTATCAGTTCATACAAGTCTTCACAGGTTTTGCTAAAACCATTCATCATCTCTTACAACCCAACAATATTCTATCACAATTATATGCCACAATTTGTTTCACTGAGGCACCTTTCAGCCCTGAAATTCTGTGACTCTTTTAGTCTAGTCTCCCCAGTTAGCTCCTTAAGACTGCACACCAGGTCCTGTACATCTTTCTTCCTCATAGCACCTCACAGAAAGTTGAGCATAGGAGGGTTAATAAATACTTATTAACCACTTTCCATTGGGTGTGACACCCCCAGACTCAACTTAACTAAAAACAGTGCTAATTCACTAGAGACTAGGGGAAAAATTTATTTGGGTAATTTTGCCAGAAAAGCCATGGGCCAGATTAACAGAATTGAAATCTGATTCCATCACATGAAATTCAGATCAATCAAGAAGTCTATTCTCCACTAATCCATACTCCACCCATCCCCAACTTGCTTCCCCAAGCTTCCCTTGCTTCCCAAGAAGAGTAATTATGATAAGCACTTGACAATTCCAAGGAAGTCCACTAAGAGTACATGTATTTGGGATATCTTTTACTTTAACTTCAAATTTCTTTCCTCCTAAAGTCTTTCAAAACTTTAAGAAAAACAATAGGCAAGCTACAAAGTCTAGCCAAGGAATATATATATGTGATGGGAACATCTTGATTTTGCTTGTGAACAGGCTTGGGTGAGAAATAGTAAAGCATCTCAAAACAAAGATGTACCCATTATGTTTGAGACATAAGGTCACACATAAAGGCTTCTTGCCCACCAGGAACCATCTTATCAACTTATAATTATGAATTATCATCGCATTACAATCTCCCAAATTTGTGGCTGTTCAAGCATCCTAAACAATGTGCCATGGAACATTGCCCTTGGTTCCCTGAAATATACATAAGATCATAGCATTCAGAATTGGAAAGTACCTTAGAGCTCAAAACCTTCATTTAACAGATAGAGAAACTGAAGCTCAGAGTGAGAAAGTGACTTTCCTAAGGTCCCAGAACTAGTAAGAAGCAGAGCCAGGATTCATTCCAGGTTCCCTTGTTTTGATTCAATTCAGTAAACATTTATTAGATGACTACTTTTTATTCTACAATCCTCAGCCAACTTTTAACTGGGGATGTGAAAATAGAGATGATCATGAATGGAAGGATGGATAGATAGATGGATGGTATGTGTGTATAGGTGTGTGTGCATGTGTGATATGGTTGGAGGTGGACAGCTACCTAGAGGTACAATGACAAAAATGAACTGAGTGCTTAGCTGGGATGGAGTAAAATTGATATCCCAATAAATTTGAAGTTACACAGTTACAATTTGTTCTAATTTCACAATATTCCCCATAACACATGCATGTATAATCACAAAAATATTTGGATCATAGATTTGGAGCTGGAATGGACCTTAATCCCTAGATCTTTTAGTCCAACCCAAACAAGTTTGGCTCTACCACTTAGTATGTGTTATCTCGGCCAATTCGATGACTTCTCTGGGCCTCACTTTCCTCATCTGTAAAATGGAGTTAGACCCTGGGAATCTATAACTTCCTTCAGGATTCAATTCAAGGATGGTTTTCCTGGCTCCCCAGTTTTTAGTTAGCAACACATCCATTGAAATGACATTGTCTTTTATATTTATAGTATGTTATGTTATTATTATATCTATTATTTATTATTAAATATTTATGTTTACAAATCTGTGTGCCTGTCACTTCTCCCAAAAGAAAATAAGCTCTTTTGGGGCAGGTAGGTAGCTAAGTGAATAGAGCACTGGCCCTGGAGTCAGGAGGACCTGAGTTCGGATCTGGCCTCAGACACTTAACACAAAACTAGCCATGTGACCTTGGGCAAGTCACTTAACCCCAATTTCCCCTCCAAAAACAACCAAAAAAAAAACAAAATGAAAATAAGCTATTTTAAGGATCGGGACTATATCATATTTGTCTTTGTTCCCCTAGAACCTAGTACAATTCCTGGCCCATATTTGATACAAAGTGGGTTTCCTGCTTCCTGGTGAAGGTGATTCTCCATTGCCTCATAGTCAGTCCGACCAATATTTCCATCTCCTCCCTTGGCCTGACTTAAATAAGAAGGTCCAGGTAGGATGTTTCTAATAGGTGAATAATAAATGTTTATTGACGTATTGAACTGAATTGGATTCGATCTCTAAAATGTCTTCCAATTTTAAGTCTTGCCTAATGATGCCTCATCTTACAGATAAAGAAACTGGAGCCAAGAGAGATGAGGTGACTTCAGAATGAGAAGTCCAAGCCACGTGTTCAGATTTCAAATCCAGAGCTATTTCTACCCTTTCTCTAGGACAGATTATATGACATACATTATTTTAAAAATCTAATTTTATTAAAGCTAGATTTAAAATTTTATTTTAGACTTTGGAAACAATCCTTAAGATCATTGGAGACTCCCTGGGGTGTTACAAACCCAGGGTTGGGACTCATTATGCCAGAGTAGCATCACCAAGCAAAGCTCAGATGTATTCCACTCAGTTACTCACCCTTGGTCATCACATTTGCTATCTGACTAACTTCTCTAGTGACTGTTAATGAAAAAATCTCCAGGTTCAGGTTTGAATCAAGACCCTCAAGCCCAGACCTTGCTATGAAAAAGTCAAGCAAAGGAAGGAGATCTGAAGTTTTGTCTACCTGCCTGCAGGGAAATGAAGAACCATTTTCACCAGAAGGTGGGAAGAGCCACTTTGTATTAAGGGTTTGGAATCCAACTGTTCGTGCAAAAGAAGGAGTGGGGTTTGGGAGAAGATGGAAATAACTGAGGACTTCAAGCCTGATACCTATCTTCCTTCTCCTATATGGGGAAGTTAAAAAATGAAAGGAGTTTAAAAAAAATTCTGCTACTTTAGGCAAGCTTCTCTCATAAGCTTCCCATGGATAGGGGCTGTTTCAATTTTTTTTTAATATCGCCATCAGTGGTGACCTAGGCAGCATGTTGCAGGGACTTAAAAAAATGGCTGTTGAATTAACACATGCAAAGAAACTTTGCCAATGTATGAGCATTCCAGGTAGCTGCTAATGGCTCATCAGCAATGGTGGATAATCTGGGATACATCTCTTGGTTTTTCCAGAGACAATGTATTGACCTCACCACATCACAAAAGATATTGTATTGTTTAAAGATTATAATAATTACAATTGCTTCCTTCTGTGACAGGTTTGTTAAATGGGTTTGGTTTTTTTTTCTTAACAGAAAAATCTAGATTCTGACATTCCTTTCTTAGTCATGTTGTTTTTGTAGGAACTGGTATAACTCAATGTAGCTCCGAAGCTTGAATCTTGTTCCCAGAAAAGGCTTGGGGAGATTTCAATAGCCCAAGTGTTCCTCAGGCTCAAGAAAGAGATATTTAGATGAGAAGGAAGAAGCGACAGCAACTAAAGGGCACGCTAAAGGGGGCTCTGGAGCAAAAGGGGCCAAGAGAATAAAAAAGAGAAGTTTGGGCTGCTTCTGTCACTGGCTGGCCATGTTGGTGTTGACATTCACTCATGTCAATTGTGTCTGACTCTTCATGATCCCATTTGGGGTTTTCTTGGCAAAGATACTGGAGTGGTTGGCCATTTCCTTTTCCAGTTCATTTTATAGATGAGGAAACTGAGGCAAGTAGGGTGAAGTGACTTGCCCAGGGTCACACAACTTCTAAGTGTCTGAGGCTGGATTTGAACTCAGGAAGAGGAGTCTTCCTGACTCCTGGCCTGGAACTCTATGCACTGCACCACCTAGCTGTTCCATGGTTCACTACACGACCGTAGGCAATCATTTCTCCTCTCTTGGTCTCAGTTTCCTTATCTCCAAAATAAGAAAATAGAACTAATTGATCTCTGAAGCCCCTTGCGGATGAGTCAATCTAGGGTCTTGTATATTCGTTTAGCACAAAAAGAAACACAAAAGAACAAAATAATATATCAGCAATGATAAATAGGAATGGTGATAACATGAGTGTGTGTGTGTGTGTGTGTATGAGAGAGAGAGAGAGAGAGAGAGAGAGAGAGAGAGAGAGAGAGAGAG
>NW_027185771.1:7446378-7468236 GCF_028583685.1 Petaurus breviceps papuanus
AGAGAGAGAGAGAGAGAGAGAGAGAGAGAGAGAGAGAGAGAGAGAGAATATTGTGGACAGGTTAGAAAGGTCCAGTCAACTCCATAAGTGGGTTACTTTCTACAGAGGGGAAGAGGGTATGCAAAATATACACAGATAAATAAGGCATATACAGGGTGTCCCAAAAGTCTTAGTGAAGGTTACTGAAACTTAAAATAGCCTTAAGAATCTCAGGGTTCTAAACCATCCTAAAACTTTTGGGAGACCCTATGTATGCATTACTTATCTGTGTACATTTTGTATCCCTGCCTTCCCTCTATAGGAAGTAAACTAAAGACCAGAGAGCTTGACTTCATCTCCTAGAGAAATCCTAGAAAGTTCTATTAAAGGAACAGTTAGTAATCATCTAGAAAGAAATCAGTAATCAAAAGAAATTAGTTAAACTTCCTCAAAAACATCAAGAAATGTGTTATCAGAGAGCTAGGATTAATCACAATGACATGAAAAAAGGATTGGTTCAGGGAAGCAATTTGCCTGGGACTTGGGCAGTCTCTTTCTGTGTTCAATCAATCAATAAACATTTATTAAACAGTCACTATGTGCCAGATATTTTGTTAGGTTTTGGGGAGACTCCCAGTCCTCAAAGAGCTTACAATCTAATGAGGGAAACAACATGAAAACAGATATATACAAAGCAAGCTATACACAGGATAAATAGGAAATAATGAACAGAGGGAAAGCACTGGAATTAAGAGGGATTGGGAAAGTCTTCTGGTAGAAGGTAAAATTGATATATTTTGGACTAGTAAAAGCAAGCTACTTTCACCCAAAGGAAATATTACTTTTTAACTGTGAGAATACATTTGTAGGTTCAAATGTTACCTGGTAACCTGTGAAAGTATAGGGGATTGTGGTTAGACATAAGGGAGAACTTAATGCCAGTGAAAGTTGTTAAATGTTAGTACTGAAAAAAAATGGGTTCTCCATTTCTAGAGGTCCTAATAGGAAAAACCACTTAGCATGGACTCAGAAACATCACAGGTTTTCAAGAGACCTCAGGGGTCATTAGTCCAAAGACTAATGTAGTATCTCCTCTAAAATGGCACTGCCCAGTGTCCATGCAGCCTCTGCCTGAGCCCTTGTGAGAATAAGGAGCTCACTCTCTTATTAGGTTCCATTAAGATTATATGATTTTAGAAGGGACCTTGGAGATTATCTAGTCCAAAGTGTTCATTTTTATATATAAGGAGACTGAGTCACAAAGAGAGTGAGTGACTTATACCATGGACTTTGGTCTTCTAACTTCAAAGTCCATCATCTTTCCAGTAGTGGTAGTAGTAGTAGTAGTGGTAGTAGTAGTAGTGGTAGTAGTGGTAGTGGTGGTAGTGGTAGTGGTGGTAGTGGTGGTATTAGTAGTAGTAGTAGTAGTAGTAGTAATAGTAGTAATGGTAATAGTGGTAGTAGTAGTAGTATTTTGCAGATAAGGTCTAAAGAAGTTAAGTTCCTAGCATAAAATCATACAAATTAGGGTAACAGAAATTCCAGAAGGTGGAGGAATAAACTAGATGACCTCTAAATCTCAGGTTATATGATTCTCTGGTCTGCATGTCCATCTGTTTGCTTTGACCCCTACCATGCCTTCCTCACTAAAGGAATTCTGGTCCTTTAAAAAAAATGCCTCTGTATTTGATGGGTTATTTTCAAAGCTTAGCTAAAATTTTGTTGCTGGCTACCCTGCTGTCTCTGTGTTTATTAAATCTGGGGACCAGGCCCAGGAGGTTAGCTGTCCAGGAGAAACCAAAAGCTTGAAAAGCAACAACTATATCAAAGTCCTCTGGACTGAGTCACTAAATGACCCTTGTTTTCCTTCTGATTCCCACAAGTCTGTTAAAAAAATCACACACTAAAAAGGGGATTTCTGCTCCCAGAAATATCCTTTATGCCCTTGTCTGCAAAGCACATGAGTCAAAACTATCTTGGCTTATTTTTAGGCCAGACTCTCTGAAGATGAAGCATTTCTTTACCCTAGAAGAGGGCTTCCAGGAGAGTGTTTGGTTCAGTCACAGGCTTGACATCAACAAACCACCAAGGAACAGTGACTGATGCAGCAGATATTAAGCAAGCAGAACACATGTCCCCGTGAAACCCAGACGTCTGACCAGCCCAGATGAGATGATGCATTCAATCATGCTCAAGAGAATCCTAAAAGTACTTTGTTGTTTTTAGGGACTGAGCCTTTAAAATGCCCCAAGAGCCAAGGTTTGACTGAAGCTTAGGTTTTCCTATAGAAAGTGGTTTCCTTAGCATCATTACAAAAGTACTGAGAATCACCGAACTCTATAATGGGAGATGTGGAAAGGGTCTTGGAACACAGAATGTGAGACCTGGAAGGGATTGTGACAATTAAAAAGGTTTGAGTAGTTTAATGATTTTAATAATAAAGTCAGTATGTTATTAATAAAAGCATGGCCATTTGGCTGTCCCTCTCTTAGACCAGAGACAGTCATGGCAACTGGCTCACGGCTTATATAACCTTCAAAGAGTAGGTGTTCAATGAGAGGCTGAAAGTGACATCATGTCTTCCTTGCACAGAGAGGACGGAGAGACTTATCTCTGTACCCAGACCACCCCCAGCTTTGGGCAATCTATTCAAAGAATGTGTGCCCCATCCAAGCTTGAACCGAACTCAATGGCTACTCCACCAGGGTGGGATCTTGAACAAAAAAGTTAGTCCAAGCTCACTATTAGCAATGGTCCTTCAAGAGACTGGCCTTTTAAAAAGTCAGAACTTAAGAAGGGGGGACCTCTGGATCTCTCCAGATCATTGGTTATTAGTAATCATTTTTCTCAGGACCTTAGGACATAGAATGTCAGAGCTGGACAAGTCTTTAGAATATAAAATATCAGACACAGGAAGAATTTAGGACCTTTAGAACATAGGATTTCAGATCTGGGAGGGACCTCAGAAGATATAAAGTTTGAGCCAGGAGGGGCCTCAGAGATGACCTCATCCAACCCTTCATTTCAGAGAAGAGGAATCTGAAACCCAGAGAGAAGAGTTACTTGGTCAGCAAATTCATGGCAGGCTTGAACTATATAAAGCTATAAAGCTTAATACTCAGACGTGTAAATGCAAATAGGCATACAAGGTGGTTTTAGGGGACAGGGAAAGGACACTAATAGCTGAGTGGAATAGGATGCCATGATGGAAAGGATACCAGATTTTGGGTCAGAAGAGTTGAGTTAGAGTGTCAGTATTTACCAGTCATCTAACATATCTAAACCTCAATTTTCTTATCTACAAAATGGGACTAATAAATAGTTGAATACTTTATTGAGCTATTGTCAGCTAAGTGCTTTGTAAACTATTGAGCAATATAGAAATGTGAGTCATTCCTTGGATTGAGTCTGAAGTGTTATATTCTTGAGTATTAAATTTCTCAAGAGCTCCACTCCATCCAGAGTGTGGAGCAAACCCCTCCCTGCCATGGTCAAGAACTTCACTCCAAGGCATGGATCTTTATCTATGATCAGTTTTGTGTTATTGTTATTTTTAATAGACCTGTAATTTCATCAGTGTAGGGAAGCCCAGAGGGTAGTCCCCTCTACCCATTCAGTTGGGCAACAGTTTTGCAATTTATAACTTTAGGGAGTTGCCTGGAAGGGAAGGGAAGATGCATTTATTAAGCACTTGCAGTGTACTGGGCACTCTACTAAGTGTCTTATAAATATTATCTCATTGGATCCTTACAACCACCATGAGAAATAGGTGCCATTTTACAGTTGAGGAAACAGAGGCAGATATGGTAACACAGCCATTATATATGTTGGGACTTGATGATGAGATGGGGCTGGAACCCAGGTATTCCAGGCACTGAGACCAGATCCCTTTCTGTTGTTGTCATTGTTCAGTTCTTTTAGCTATATCCAACTCTTTGCAACCCCACTTGGGGTTTTCTCAGCAAAGATACTGGGGTATTTTGCCATTTCCTTCTCTAGTTCATTTTACAGATGAAGAAACTGAGGCAAACAGAGTTAAGTGAATTGCCCGGGGTCCCACAGCTAGAAAACTCAAGAAGATGAGTTCTACAGGCACTCCTTTTCTTGAGCTTGGCATGCTGCACCAGAGTCTCCTGACTCCAGGTCCAGAACTTTATCCACTCTGCCACCTAGCTGTCCTCCTTTCCATTAGTATAGGCTAATTAAGAGCCAATTTGGGGGCCTGGTTTTGGAAACCTAGTCATAGAATTACAGAATTACTAGACTAGAAGGGACCTGAGAGGTTCTCTAGTCTAAGTTAGACCTAAAAGGTAAACAAAATTTCCTATAACTACTGAGACAACTAGTAACCCAGTTCTCCCTTTAAAGACCTCCAGAGACGGGGAGCTCATTCACTCCCTTTGGAGGGAGCCCTATCACTTTTGTGCAGCTTTAATTGTTAGAAAGTCTGTCCTTACATTAGACCAGAATATGCCTCTCCATAACATCCAGCTTGAGCCTCACTGGACAGATCCTTTGCTGAAGGTCTGTCTTCGCCTACAATAGCTTTCATTTCTAATATGAGAGCAGCTGCTTGGATTGGATATATGAATGCAGAACAGAACGTGGACCAGAGGTAGCCGGACCCAGGCCCTTGCAGTAACATGTGATTCATCCCTTGGAATGTAAGAGTCACCAGTCTCCTTAGTGATTCTGGGGTGGTTTCCTTCAAGAACACTTAGCAAGGTGCCATATGCCGAGAGTGTAGTCGATGGACACCCGTCTGGCTGTAATACTGACTATGAGGGCGGGCACTCCCTTTCTCGAGCTTGGCATGCTGCACCAGAGCCTGCAAGAACTCTGGGTCTTGATTCCAAACAGCTGGCTGGGGCCTCACAGAAGTCTTAGTGACTCAGGTCAGGGAGTAAAGTTCTGGAATTATATTTTTTCCCAAATCGCACTCAATTTGCCTGATTACCAAAGAATGAATTTATTAGTCAGCTTCTAAACTCTGGTCATTTTTAGGAAGAGCAAACATTCTTCCAGATGGTTTCCAGAGACTTAGTTCAAGCATCTACCACTCTCCTCAGAGGCTACTATAATGGCCTCCTAACTGATCTCCCAGCCTCTAGGTTCTGGACTCATCAATCCACCTGCCCAGAATAGCATTGATTTAATTTACCTGAAACAGAGCTGTGAATCTGTAACTATACCATTTAAAAATCTTCACCATGTCAAGCCAACAAGCATTTATTAAGTGCCTACTGTGTAAGCCCTGGGCATACAAAGAAAAAAAAAACAACAATCCTCTCTCTCAAGGAATTTTCAGCTAATAGAGGAGACAACATGCAAGCAATTTGGTAAAAACAAAACAAAACAAAACAAAACAAACAAACAGACATATAGAGAGGTTAAACTGGAGATCACTGATATAGGAAAGGCACTAGCATTAGGAGGATTGGGAAAGGTTTCTTGTAGAAGGTAGAATTTTAGCTGGGACTTGAAGAAAGTCTGGGAAGCATGGAGGCAGAGATGAAGAAGAAAACTGAAGGCATGGTAGACATTCAGTGAAAATGCCATGACATAGGAGGAGATGCAGTTGTGTAAGGAACAAGTTGGCCAATGTCACTAAATCACAGAATATGGAAGGAATAAGGAAGCAAGGAGTAAGGAAAAAGAAAACTCTCACCTCTGTTTCTGGAAATATTATCTTTGCAGATGTGCCAAACCAGATGGAGGGTAGTCAACAGATCTTAAACCTGTAGGTGAGTTAGAGGGCTGCCTACCCCAAGTTCATGAAGAGTTATCAGAGCAGAATATAGATTATAGGAATATAATATAGAGTATAGGAAAGGCATGGGCTATAAAGAGCTTTAATGAGGATTTTATATTTGATCCTGGAGATAATAGGAAGCCACAAGAATTGACTGAATAGAAGATAAGAAGGTCAAATAGCTGGGTAGAAGCTGGACTGGAGATGGGAGAAATGTGAGTCAGGGAGACCAGGCAGAAATCTGCTGCAGTATGAGTGAGGTGATCATGGGGTTGCCCCAGGGAGATGGCAGTGCCAGAGAAGAGACAGGTGTATATATGAATGATGCTATGAAAGTAGGATTGATAGGACTTGGCACAAGAGTGGATATGAGGCATAAGTGAAGAATTAAGGATGGTACCTAGGTTATAATGCAGGATAGTGGTGCCCTAAATAGTAATAGGAAAATTCAGAAAAGAGTAGAACTTGGGGTGAAAGAGAATGTGTTTAGTTTTGGACAGTTTAAAATGTCCACAGGACATCTAGTTCAAGATGGCAAATAGGCACTTGGAGATGTGAGACTGGAGGTCTTACATCTCAGGGTTAGATAAGTAGATCTGAGAATCATCAGCATAGAAATGACAGCCGAATCCATTTGGGTTGATTAGATCATCAAGTGAAGTAGAAGAGAAGATAAAGGGGGGTACAGAACCGTGGGGTACACCTGCTTTTATGGAGCCTGACCCAAATGAAAATTCAGCAAAGGAGATGGTAGAGGAGAATCAAGAGAGGTGAGTCACAAAAACCTAAAGGGAGCATCAAGGAGAAGAGAGTGATATAGACTGTCGAGGGCTACAAAGTGGTGAGGAAGATGAACAGTTCTGCTCTTGTCTGCAGAAGAAAATCTAATGTCCTTATCCTGGTATTCAAGACCTATAATCTGATCCCAAGTTGCTCTTCCAGTCTTATCTCTTGCTGCTTCCAGATCCACTGCACCCTGTGCTCAAGACAAACTGGAAAAATTGTCCAGCTCCAGCTCTGGGTTATCAAGGGTGGGGCAGTGGAAGTGGTCCATTCACCTTTCCAGAGGTACAGGCAAGGGTGGGGGGGTCCACTGTCTGGGAAGAATTCAAAGACAATAACTCAACTAAAAGTTAGTTACTGTTGCTTTAATTATCACCATGCACAGGTAATTCTAAACAATGTCAGTGATAAAATACTCCTACCCTAAAGAATCCTTTGTTGGTCTTATTTCTAAACAATTAGTTTAGTTACATAGTTAGAACATACATTAGTAACATAGTTAGCCTATGAAATAAGTGAACTCGGCTATATGTATTTGTTTCAAGAATAAGTTTGTAGGGGCGGCCAGGTGGCTCAGCGAGTAAGAGTACCGGCTCCAGTGTTGGGACGACCTGGAGATCGAATCCTGGGCTCAGACACTCGGCACCACATCCAGAAATAACTGGCCGTGTAACCTTGAGCAAGTTACTTAACCCCGATTGCTTAAAAAAAAAAAAGAATAAGTTTGTAAACATTAGGAATGGCTAGTGTTCCCTTTGGGTGTAGTTCATTGGACCTACTGTGGTACTACTACATATTAATGAATTTAAACAATAGATTTAAAATAAACAATGGTAGCACTGTTATAGCTGAGATGAAGAAGCAGCTAGGGCAGCTGTGTTGCACAATGGTTAGAGCATTGCACCTGAAGTCAGAAGACTCTTCTTCCTGAATTCAAATTCAGCCTCAGATGCTCACTAACTGTGTGACCCTGGGCAAGTCACTTCACCCTGTTTGCCTTGGTTTCCTCATCTGTAAAATGAGTTGGAAAAGAAAATAGCAAACTACTTCAGTATCTTTGTGAAGAAAACCCCAAATGGGGACACAAGGTATTAGATATGACTGAAACGATTGAACAACAACAAAGACCATTTGGAGTTTTTATTTGCATTTAAAATGTAAAATTATAAAACGATGTAAACATAGAGGTATGATATTTTTGCTTGGTAAGTGCAAATCTCATTACATGCATGAAATAGTTTACTGAATTTTAATAACATCTTTAAAATGGAAATTTATTGTTTTAAAAATATTCATTGTTTTAAAACTAAAGAATGAATCAGAAAATAAAATGTTACATCAGTGGTAGGACGTAGTTAAATTATACCTTTTGTCTAAATTATACCTTTTGTAGATGTTTCAGCCTTATTAAAATTCACATGTGAAATGGGATTTTTATGAATCCCTGCCAAATTTATCTTATGTTTAAGACATTTCCTAACTATCAGTATTTCTATTGCTTCATGAGAAAGAAATTCTTTTAAATTAAAATGAATAAAAAGTTTTTCAATCAACTATGAACAGGGTTAGACTGACAAATCTATACTGTCTATTGTACATGAATATATGAAGATCAGTTCTGATGACATCATCAACAAATTTGGAGATGTTAAGGCTTGAAAACAAAAATCTTGTTTTAGTCAGTTCTGGCTCTTCCTGATCCAATTTAGGGTTTTCTTAGCAAAGATACTGGAGTGATTTGCCATTTCCTCCTCCAGCTCATTTTACAGATGAGGAAACTGAGGAAAACAGGGTTAAGTGAATTTGGCCAGGTCACATAGCTAGTAAATGTCTGAGGCTGGATTTGAACTCAGGTCTTCCTGACTCCAGGTCTGGCATTGTTTCCACTGTGCCACGTAGCTGCCCTGAAAACAGAAACTATAATTTTATCATTCATTACTGTGACAGACCAATATTTAAAGTATAATTTTTCCCTTTTAGTATATTAATGTAACTTAAAAGTATGTGGTGGCATTCAATCATGTTCAACTCTTGGAACATAGCACCCTAAGCCTTCTATCTATCCATCTCTTCCTCTGCTGTCCCCTTCTCCTTTTGCCTTCAATCTTTCCCAACATCAGGGTCTTTTCCGATGAGTCCCATCTTCTCAAAAGTATTTAAAAGCCAAAGTATTTAAGCTTCATGTTCAGTTTGGTCTTCCAATGAATTTTCTGTATTAATGTCTTTAAATATAGACTGATTTGATCTCTGAAAACATCCATCCATTATTTTTTTTTCTTTTCGTTTCTGTAATATTTACTTTAAAAATATTTATTTTATATAATTTATTGTTCAAATGAATTAATTTTAAAAATAAATTATAGATACAAAATTACATATGCATTAATTTTAAAAATAAAAATAATTTTTAAAATATGCAAGAAGAATCAATTATAAATGAATAAAGTTCAATAAAAGTAATTTTTCTCTTTTTCTGGCCATTATTATTATCCATTTTATTTTGCAATTGTTACTAATTATGTCTTATAGAGAAGGGTGGGAAAGTTAAGAAATTGTCTAATCAGTTAGTCACCAATTTCCAGTCACGCTTTCCAAACTTGGTGCCTTTAGGCATATAATTCTCTGCACCTGAAATGTCATCCCTTTCCTCCATTCAGGAGGGGGCAGAAACATGTGTAAAGAACCTCCTTTCAAGTTCAATCTTCATTATTAACATTATCTCCATCTGTCTATACTTAAGTATAGACAACCAAGGAAAATACATTAAGCCTTAATTTGCAAGGCTTGATTTGAGTTTAGTGCTCATGCTGAAAATTTAACATCAATAGATATTTGGATCTGGCTTCAGCACACCCCCACCCCAACATCCTGCATCTCTGTCTGTCAATCATATCTGTCAAAATACTACCAGTGTGTGATGGTTGAGATAAAATCATTGTACAATGTACAACTGTAGAGTAATTGTACAATGTATACTGTACAATTGCACAATAATTGTACAGTGTACAATTGTACAATGACATCAAGTTGCACTCTGGTAGTTAGAGGATTTTGGCCAAGTCACTTAACCACTTCAGGCTGCTTCTTCATTGATAAAATGAGGATGTTAGACTAAATTATTTCAAAGGTTTTTTTTTTCTCAATTCTAGATGCATGATCCAATAATAATAGTAATAATAATTCACATTTGTTCTGCCATATTTATGAGGCACTTTTCTCATAACAAGCTGAAAGAGTATAAGGAATTACTATCTATTTTCTAGATGAGAAAACAGAGGCTTTGAGAGCCCATCCATTATCTCACTGGTAGGCAGTGTATAGAGTGGAGGGGGCACTGAATTTGGAATCATTAGACATAGGCTTGAAATTTCACTCTACTTCTCACTGGCTGGAGGACACTGGGAAACTGATTTAAAGCCTCAGCACCTCAATTTCACTGTTCAGTTGAGTGTGATGGATTAAATTATCCCCAAGATGCTTGCTACCTCAAAATCTAGTATAATCCCACACAGCAATAAGAGGCAAATTAGAATTAAGTACAGTGGGGTTAGTAGATGAAGAGAAACACATTCTAGAGTAAAGCATTGATTTAGTAGACAATGTCCCCTTCTTTGTTTACTCCATCCCTGTTTTGAGAAGGAAAAGGTAGTTTAGAAGTAGCTACTTGGGCACAGGAGCAGCACGAGTTGTGAGAGGCTGCCTCCACCTCATCCTGGTCCCCTCTCTCCTCTCTTCCCCTCAGAAGCTTTCTGTGTTCCAAAAGCCAAAGTAAATTTCATTTTCTTGGTCATTTGCTGGACTGCTGTGCATTTATGTTGGTTTTTCAGAACATAGACAACATGAATATCCTTGGGTGTCTGGAGCTGCCCTCGAGTTTGGGGGCAGCATCATCTTGCTTTGTTCAGGTTTCTTACTTTTTGAGAAGTGGGTTGATGAAGGGTTGGCTTTGCCCCTGGTGTCTCCCTGGATTCATGGCCTTGGTTCACTTTAGGTTTAGGAGAGAGCTAACAGTCAGGTGTGATCTCAACATGATTCCTACTCCTGGGTATCATAGCTTTGGGTCCAAGTAAAGAAGGTCCCCATTAAGATGCATGTGTATTATTTGGAACTGTACCCCCAAAGTCACTAGATTGTACATACCTTTAATCTAGCCATACCCCTACTAGGCCTATACCTCAAAGAGATAAAAAGAGGAAGAAAAGGAACTATAATATACCAGAAAAATATTTATAGTAGCTCTTTTCATAGTACCAAAAAACTAAAAACTAAAGGGGTGTCTGACTATTGGGGAGTGGGTAAACAACTTGTGATATATGAACATGGCAGAGTGTTATTGCACTATAAGTTGACAAAATGGACAGCTCCTGCTGAAACTGGGAAGACCTTTATGAACCGATGCTGAGTAAAGACAGCAGAAGTAGAGCGATTTATACAATGACAACCACATTATAAAGAAACATCTTTGAAAGCCTTAAGAACTCTGACAGATGAAATGACAAACCACAATTTCAGAGGACTAAAGTGGGACCCCACCCAGCTCCTGCCAGAGACATGATGAACTAACAGCACAGAAGGAGACATACACTCTTGGACTGGGGAAATGTGGGAATTTGTTTTGTTGCACTAGGCATGCATGTTATGGATGTTTTTTTTTTTCATCATTTTTTGAGTGAGAAAGAAATGGGATGGAGAGAAAATAAATACTTGCTAATTAGAAAAAAATGATAAATTTAAACTTAAAAAAGTTTAAAATCTGAATAGGAGAATAAGAAGTATTAAAAGTACTAGGGAATAAAAACCTCACAATACAGTGCAGAAAGACAGAAATATTAAATGCATCCTTTTCAGATCATGATGCAATAAAAACTATACCTAATAAATGGTAAGATAGATGAAAAATTAATTGGAAACTAAATAATCTTCTTCTAAAGAATGAATGGATCAAATAACAAATCATAGAAATAATCAGTAACTTCATTCAAGAGAATGACAAAAATGAGACAACATACCAAAACTTATAGGATGCAGTGAAAGTGATTCTAAGGGAAAGTTTTATATCACTGAATGCTTACATGAATAAAATAGAGGAAAAGGAGATCAATGAATTGGGCATGCAATTGAAAAAGCTAAGGAAAAAAATTGAAAATCCCCAATTAAATACTAAGTTAGAAATACTGAAAACCAAAGGAGAGATTAAGAAAACTGAAATTAAGAAAACTGTTGAACTAATAAATAAAACTTAGAGCTGGTTTTACAAAAAAACAATAAGATTGATAAACCTTTAGTCAATATGATTAAAAGAAAGAAGAAAACTAAATTACCAGTATCAAAAATAAAAAAGGTAAACTTAGCTCCAATGAAGAGGAAATTAAAACAATAATTAGGAATTATTTTACCCAATTGTATGCCCATAAATTTGACAATCTTAGTGAAATAGATTAATATTTATAAAAATATAAATTGTCCAGATTAACAGAAGAGGAAGCAAAATACTTTAAAAAAAAACCTGATCTCTTAAAAAGATATTGAACAAGCCATCAATGAACTCCCTAGGAAAAAATGTTCAGGGCCAGATGGATTTATAAGTGAATTATATCAAACATTTAAAGAACAATTAATTTTAATACTTTATAGACTATTTGGGAAAATTGGAGGAGTCCCACCAAATTCTTTTTATGATACAAATATGGTACTGATACCTAGATCAGGAACAGCCAAAACAGAGAAAGAAAATTAGAGACCAATTTCCCTAATGAATATAGATACAAAAATATTAAAATACTAGCAAAAAGATTACAGCAACTTATCATGAGAATATTACACTTTGATCAGGTAGGATTTATTCCAGGAATGCAAGGCTGGTTCAATATTAGGAAAACTATCGATCATATTAACAACAAAACTATTAGAAACCATATGTTTATCTCAATAGATGCAGAAAAAGCTTTTGACAAAATACAACACCCATTCCTATTAAAAACACTAGAAAGCAAAGGAATAAATGGAGTCTTCCTTAAAATGATAAATAGCATCTACCTAAAACCATCAGCAAGTATTATATGTAATGAGGATAAGCTAGAAGCATTTTCAATAAGATATGTTAGCTGTAGCAATAAAAGAAGAAAAAGAAATAGAAGTAATTAGATTAGGCAAAGAGAAGAGACTAAGCTATCAGTCTTTGCAGATGATATGATGACATACTTAGAGAATAATAGAGAATCAAGTAAAAAACTACTTGAGATTATAAATAACTTTAGCAAAGTTGCAGAATATAAAATAAACCCACACAAATCCTCCACATTCCTATTTATTTCTAACGAAACCCAAAAGTAAGAAATAGAAAGAGAAATTCCATTTAAAGTTACTGTAGACATTATAAAATATTTGGGAGTCTACCTGCCAAAACAAACCCAGGAACTATGTGAACATGATCATAAAACGCTTTTCACACAAATAAAGTCAGATCTAAATAATTGGGAAAACATCAGTTGCTTGTGGTTAGGCTGAGCTAATATCATAACAATGACAATTTTACCTAAATTAATTTACCTATTTAGTGTCATACCAAACTGCCAAAAAAAATTTTCATAGAACTAGAAAAAAATAACAAAATTCATCTCGAATAACAAAAGGTTCAGAATATCAAGGGAATTAATGAAAAGAAATGCTTTTCAGATTTTAAACTATTATAAAGCAGCAGTCATCAAAACCACTTGGTACTGGCTGAGGAATAGAGTGGAGGATCAGTGGAATAGATTAGGTACACGAGACAAGTAGGCAGTGACTATAGTAATCTACTGTCTGATAAAACCCAAAACTCCAGCTTCTGGGATAAGAACTCACTATTTGACAAAAACTGCTGGGAAAACTAGAAAATAGTATGGCAGAAACTGGGTGTAGACCAATATCTTACACTGTAGACCAAAATAAAGTCAAAATGGGTTCATGATTTAGATGTAAAGGCTGATACTATAAGCAATCTGGGAGAGCAAGGAATAGTTTACCTGTCAGATTTATGGAAAAGGGAAGAATTTATGGCCAAACAAGAGATAGAGAGCATTACAAAATGCAAAATGGATAATTTTGATTACATTAAATTGAAAAGTTTTTGTACAAAGTCAATGTAACCAAGATTAGGAGGGAAGTGGAAAATTAGGAAAGAATTTTTATAACCAGTGTTTCCAATAAAGGTCTCATTTCTAAAATATACAGAGAACTGAGTCAAATTTATAGGAATACAAGGCATTTCTCAATTGATAAATGATCAAAGGATGTGAACAGGCAGTTTTCAGAGGAAGAAGAAGTCAAAGATATTTATAATCATATGGGAAAAATGCTCTAAATCACTATTGGTTAGAGAAATGCAAATCAGAACAACTCTTAGGTACCACATCTCACTGGTAAGATTGGCTAACATGACAAAACAGGAAAATGATAAGTGCTGGAGAAATTGTGGGAAAATTGGAACGCTAATGCATTGTTGGTGGAGTTGTGAACTGATCCAACCATTCTGCAGACTGATTTGGAACTATGCTCAAAAAGGCTATAAATAAGTGCATACCCTTTGATCCAACAATACCACTTCTAGGGCTGTATACCAAAGAGATCACACAAATGTGGAAAGGAGATGTGTGTACAAAAATATTTATAGCAGTTCCTTTTGTGGTGGCAAAGAATTGGAATTCAAGAGGATGCCCTTGAATTGGGGAATGACTGAACAAATCGTGGTATATGAATGCAATGGAATTGTGCTATAAGACATGAGGAACAGACTTCATAATAACCTAGAGAGTCTTATATAAACCGATGCTGAGTGAGGTGAGCAGAACCAGGAGAACATTGTACACAATTACAGACACATTGTATCTGTGATAACTAACTTTGATGAACTGGGCTCCTCTCAGCAGTGCCTGGTTATAAGACAACTCCAGAAGACTCATGATGGAAAGGGACATCCACATCCAGAGAAAGAACTATGGAGTCTGAATGCAGATTGAAGCAAACTATTCGTTCTCCCTTTCTTTTTTTTTTGTTTTTGCTGTTTTCCTTCTTCTTTCTCGTGTTTCATTCCATTGGTTATAATTCTTCCAACTTGACTAATGTTTAATGTGAAGCTATATGTAGAACCTATACAGGATTCCATGCCGCCATGGCAAAGGGAAGGGGAGGGAAGTAAATTTGGAACTCAAAAAAGTTGTGGAATTCAATGTTGTAAACTAAAAGTAAATAAATTAAAAAAAAAAAAGATGTGTGTACTTTCCAAAAAAAACAAAGGGCAAAATATTTAGCCAATGCATGTTAATTTGTTAATGGAGCATGATGCCTAACTTCCAATGGAGTTGATTCCACTTTGGAATGTCTGTTATTATTAGGAGCATTTTCTTTACAGTAGGTTTAGTCTCTCCCTCTGCAATCTCATCCATTTCTCCTAGTACTAAGCAGGAAAAAAACCTCCTCTCTTGTCCCCCAAACAAACTTTAAGGTACCTGAATACAATTATCAGTTTCCTCCCAAATCTTCTCCTTTTCATACAAAACCTCCTCAATTCCTTCAGCTGATTTTTAGCATAACAAGGGTCTCTAAATCTCTTTAGGATCTGGCTTAATGGTACAGTGGATAGAGTACCAGGTGTGGAGTTAAGAAGACTCATCTTCCTGAGTTCAAATCCAGCCTCAGACACTTCCTAGCTGTGTGACCCTGGGCAAATCATTTCACCTTGTTTGCCTCAGTTTCCTTATCTGTCTAATGAGCTGAAGAAGGAAATGGCAAACCGCGCTGGTAAGTTTGCCGAGAAAACCCCAAAAGTGGTCACTGAGAGCCAGACATGTCTAAAAAACGACTCAACTGAAAAACTTCAAGGATGATAGGCTCTCCAGTTTCTGAATCTAACTAATCTGAGACTCTAAACATTGTCTTTCCCCTTCTGTTTGTCAAGAATACTATGGATCCAATAAGTCCCCTGGTCTTGAGTCTCCTTTGACTCTTCACTCCTGTTCTCCTGGCATGGCCAATCAGTTGCCAAGTCTTCTCAATTAGACCTCCACAACACCTGTTGTATCTTTTCCTTTTTCTACATCCACATCCTAGCTCAGGTCCTCATCACTTCCAGCCTGGACTCTCAATAGCCTCCCAGCTATCAAGCTTTCCCCTTTCCAAACTGCCAATAAGCCTTTATTAAGTGTTTACTACATATCAGTCAGTGTGCTAGGCCCCAAGGCTACAAATATAAGCAAAAAGAAAGACCTTCCCTGCCCTCAGGGAGCTTACATTCCAAGGGAGGAAGAGAATGCATAAAAGGGAGTTGAAAAGGAATGAGGCATGGAAGGTGGGGGAGGTGCATGATGGTGAATTCTGGAGAGTTAGAAGCAGAGATAGGAAAGGAATGAAGTCTGGTCTGCATCCTCTCCCCAAAATGGAGGCCTGGAGCACAGCTCACCAATGGGAGAAGGGGGCAAAGGAACAGAGGGTTATTCCAGGTTGCTGTGTTCAACACATTCCTAAAGCATAAATCTAACCTTGACACTCTGCTTCTCAAGAAAGATCAGTGGCTCCCTACTGCCTCTAGGATAGAATATCAACTCTGGCATTTAAAGACTTTCTCTGTCTGGTTCCATCTTACCTTTCCAGGCTAATTACATATTATTTCCCCTCATGCCTCAAATCCTAACCAAATGTCTTTGCATGGGCTCATGCCTAAAATGCCTTCCCTCAGTTCCATTTCTTACAATTCTTAGTGAATGATTTTGAGACTCGACTCAAGTGCCCCCTCCTGCAAGAAGCCTTCCCTGATTCCCCAAACTGTTAGTGCCTCTACCACTAACCCAAAAATTCCTTATTTTTTGTATGTGTTTTTTTATTAATTTACCTTTGTATATCTTGTCCCCTCCCCCAGGGGAAAAATAAGCTTCTTAAAGACAAGAACTTCTCATTTTTGTTTGTGTCTCCCCAACACAGCAGCACAGTGCTTGGCACATACATAACAGTCATTTAATGATAATAACAGCTAACATTTATATAGCGCTTACTATGTGCCAGTTATTTACAAGTATTATCTCATTTAACCCTCACAACAACCCTAAAGATAGGTGCTACCCATATCCCTATTTTATAGATGAAGAAACTGAGGCAGGCCAAGGTTAAGTGCCTTGTCCAGTTGTAACATGAGTAAGTGTCTAAGGCTGGATTTGACCTCAGGTCTTTGTGAATCCAAGCCCTGCACTCTATCCATTGTACCATATGGCTGCCATAATTTACTAAATGCTTGTTGAAATGAATTGAATTGAATTGAGTTCAGTGCACAATGAATCAACAGTCTAACAGAGTGAATCTAAATAATAAATATATCCTTTTTGGCCATAAATGCTGTGGTGCATTCTGTTCCCAAG
Organism: Petaurus breviceps papuanus; assembly: GCF_028583685.1. Lineage (NCBI taxonomy): Eukaryota > Metazoa > Chordata > Mammalia > Diprotodontia > Petauridae > Petaurus > Petaurus breviceps. Next base: position 7,463,278 of record NW_027185771.1, read on the forward strand.
GTTAGAACACTTAGGAGAATGTCTTTTGGGTCTCCCATTACTCTTGGTGTTGTTTAGACTTTTCCCTCTAGTTAGGGCACCCTGACACATTAGCAGTCAGTCATCCTTCTTCCCCCTCCAAGACACCTCCCCAAGCCTGCAGCCACCACTGACTCTCCTGTTTCTCTGAATTCTTACAGTGCTTACTGTCTGTATCACTCAGGAAACAGGCAGGAAACATTGCAAAGCAGATACCATGGGCTACATGTCAGTGAGTCAGATTTTCTTAATGAACCTATAAACTTCTGGATGGCTGGATGATAAGATCTGGAGCCAGAAGGGTCCTGAGAGATCACCTGGTCCCTCATGGTAATTTTACAGTAGAGAAGGGAAGTGGCCTTCCCAAAGTCTCACGATGAGCAAATAGGAAATCTGGAGAGGCGCCTTATACTTGTTTGTGCCCCTTCTGCTTTATAGCCTTGTAGCCAAAGCCATTGACACAGTGCAGGTGCTCAAATACTTGCGGAAGGAAGGAAGGAAGGAAGGAAGGAAGGAAGGAAGGAAGGAAGGAAGGAAGGAAGGAAGGAAGGAAGGAAGGAAGGAAGGATATCATACTGAACAAGCAGAATATTAATATATTTAAGGCTGGATGTCCTGAGTAATGAGCAATGAGTGAGATTTTATCAGTGGGTGCTTCCTGATGCTATTTTCTTATGTCTCTAAAACAGATAATATTAGCAAGCTTTTGTTGTTGTTACTGAATCATTTCAGTTGTGACCGCATTTGGGGTTCATTTGACAGATGAGGAAACAGAGGCAAACAGGGTGAAGTGACTTTCCCAGGGTCACACAGCTAATAAGTGTCTGAAGCTAGATTCTATAAACCACCTAACTGTTCAACAACAACAGCAAAGAGTCACCTGCCGATACCATTGGTCATTCACTGTAAGCTACATCAGAAGGTAGCATACAGATACAGTAGGTAGAAGGAATGTAGGCAGACATGGCTGGAGCTGAGGTTGGGGTGGAGAAAGTACAGAAACAGAGGGGTGGCTAAGATGGTAAATAAAAATGAAGTCCAGCAGTCAGTTAGCTTCTCCCCAAAGGGAAAAACTCAGTGGACTCAGTTAAAGAGCCTTTTGTTCTTTTTGTTTTTGCCCCATTCCATAAAGAATTTTTCTTGACTCAGGATTTCTGACTACCTTCTGATGTAGCCCAAAAAAAGCAAAATTGATTGCTCACTCTGGGCTTTTCTTTTCTTTTTTTTCTTCCTTCCTTTTTTCCTCCCTCCCCCCTCTCATTCTCTCTCTCTCCCTCTTTCTCTTTTTATCATTCTTTCCTTCCTTCCTTTCCTTTTTCTGTCTCTTCCTTTTCTTTCTCTCTTCTTCTTTCCTCTTTTCAATCCTTTTCCCTCTCTTTTTTCTTTCTTCTTTTATTTTTTAAAGGATGTATAAACAATCTGGGCTTTAAATCTGGGCTGCCAAACTTTCCACATCAGAAATGTCTCATACTTCATGAAAATATTGGTGTCCTTAGCTTGTAGGGAACAGTCTAACTTTTCTGATGGGTCTTCTGCTGAAGCACTCTGTCTCTGTCTCTGTCCCTATCTCTGTCTCTGTCTCTCTCCCCACCTCCTTCCCTCTTTCCTTCTCTTTCCCCTCCCTCTCTCCTTCCCTCCCTTCTCTCTCTCTCTCTCTCTCTCTCTCTCTCTCTCTCTCTCTCTCTCTCTCCATCCCTCCTTCCCTCCCTCCCTCCTCCTCCTCTTTTCTTCTTCCTTTCCTTCCTCCCTCATAAACTTAGCCTGGGAAACCTGGAGACTAGCAGACTGGAAGGTCTTACTCACCATCCTGCCTCTCCACCAATGCAGAGAAAAAGGAGATGTGGAGAGCTTTCCTTCCACACCCCATTAATGGGCAATAAATCTGCCCTTTTGGGTTCAGCTGACATTGGCCCCTATCCTCCCATGGAGGTGGATATGGAACTTCTAACAGTCCAGGACTGAACTTCATAGTCAAGACAACTCTGGGACTGGGGTGACTGCAGAGAAGGGAGGATGTGGGTGATTCAAGTCAATTCAATCCAACAAACATGTCCATATGGATACAAAGGGTCCAACTAGGCTAGATGGTAGGGATGCATGCATGTATGAATGTTTGTGTATATATATATATATGTATGTGTATGTATATGTATCCATACACATAAACCTTTCTATAGATAGATATGCATCTAAGCACACACATACATATATACACATGTATGTGTGTATATACAGTATATATAATCTATATAAATCCATCCATAGCATAAATGGGAAGTAATTTCACAGTGAAGGTGCCAGCTGGGGGAGACAGGGGAAGGAGGGCTCTTGCCAAAGGTGATACTTCAGATAAGTCAGGGAAGACAGGGAAGATGAGGTAAGGAAGGAGAGCAGTCAGTGAAAAGTGTGTGTGTCATAGTCCCACTATTAGAGATTAGAGGTAAGGACTTTATTGGGTTTCATTTTGTATACCCAGAACCTAGCAAAGAAGGTATCTAATCAATATTTGTGGGATGCCTTGGTGGAAGTTCTGTATAAGCTCTCAAGCAATCAAGGTCAATGTCAGTCTGAGGTGGGAGGAGGAAGGAAAGGCTGGACCATTTTAGGTCTCTGGGAAGATGGAAGAGCCTGTACCTGTCCATTCTTCCCTGGGAGAGAGAGTTAGAAAGGATGTAATAATGGCGTACCACCTCTCCATATTCTATGTAGTGGCTCAATACCAATGGGCATTTCCTCAGCCTGACTTGCAAAGGGAGGTCTTGCCACCTGGGTAAAAAGCCAGCGTGGTATAGTCACATTTTCCCTGACACATTCTGAACATTGGCAGAACAACATCAGCGTCAAGACTGGAGGCTCCATATTCTCAATGAGAAAAAGAAAGAAAGAAAGAAAGGAAGGAAGGAAGGAAGGAAGGAAGGAAGAAAGAAAGAAAGAAAGAAAGAAAGAAAGAAAGAAAGAAAGAAAGAAAGAAAGAAAGAAAGAAAGAAAGAAAGAAAGGAAGGAAGGAAGGAAGGAAGGAAGGAAGGAAGAAAGAAAGAAAGAAAGAAAGAAAGAAAGAAAGAAAGAAAAGGAAAGGAAACACACCCAAGTAAAATGAAAAACTGCAAACTTTCCACATCCAACCTTATTTGTTCTCCCCTGTCCTCTCCTTCCAGAAGGGAGCTAAAGATTGGCTGACTCCTGATAGAAAGTTGGAAAGGAGTGAGGTCCTTGAGGTTAGGGTGAATAAAGAAAGAACCTGTCAATATTTATCAAGTAATAAAGCTGTTCCTTCATAGTCCCACCTCTTCTAGGGGCAGTTTGGGGACAGGGGGGATAGAGTGCCGGACCTGGCATCAAGAGAGACACTGAATTCAAATCTCATATCAGAAACTTACTATAAGATCCTGGTCAAGCCAATTAACTTCTTCTAGCCTCAGTTTCCTTATCTGTAAGATGGAGATTGTGCTGTCTAGTGAAACTCAAAAAGCTAGTTAAAGTTAGTTATTATTATTCTAGCAGGATCCCTCAGCCACACATTTGAGCTATACCCAGTTTCCTCTGTACTATTTATTTGGGTATTTAATATTTTTTTTTTATCTTGTATTGCTTGGCATTTCACATGGTCCTGCATGCTTTGTTTTGCCAATTTGAATAAATTTGATTCAGTTGATAAGTACTAGGCACCTACTGTATGCACTACCAAAAATGTTTGCAAAGCACTTTCCTCATAACAACCTTGTGAGGTAAGTGGTATAAGTATTATTATTCCCATTTTAAAGATGAGAAAACTGAGACTGTGAACAGCAAAGTGGCTGGGCAGATGTCAGACAGCTGATAAATATTTAAGGAGGGATCCAAACTTAGGTGCTGTCAGCAACTGAATGTTGCGTCCACTGCCCTGCTGTAGAGTCTCTCTTTTACTCCTATTAACTTCCTGAGCTCTATAAGGCAAGTCCCTTGCAATGCTACATTCCTTTGTGTGGGTGTGACTAGTCCAAAGGCAGCTTCTCTTGAGGACCATCCCTGACCCTTCCCGTCCGCTTCCTGTTATAGTCCCCAAGCTCAGGCAGCTGAACTTTCTGGAGACAGGGATGGGTAGAATGTTTTCCCCTCCTGACCCCCCCATCCCAGGTGAATGAGTAGTGTTCATTGCCTTAAATTTCCCTGACTCAGTTTACTCATGTTTGTACCTCATTTTAGGCTTTGGACCTTCCCTTGTGTGAGTTAGTCCTGCAGATAGTAAGTGTTAAAACTGAGAATGGAACCCAGAGCCTCTGACACCAAATTCAGCAAAGAGAGATGCTATTTTACTCATTTAACCTAGACCAATTTGTCAAACATTTACTATTTTGAACAGGACTGCATACATGGCCTTCCCTCCCTTCTCCTGTCTTCTCCATAGTTCCTGGTAGAGATCTTCCCCAGGGTTGGAATGATACCTAGGACACCTATTCAGTTCTGGGCAGCACATTTTAGGAACAACATTGACAAGATTAAGCAACTCCACAGAAGGGCAGCTAGGAAGTTAGGGCATGGGAGAACAAGTCATTGAAAGATCCATTAAAGAAAATGGGAATGTGTAGCCTGGGGAAGAGATGATTTATCAGCTATCTACAAATAGCTATCAGATCCATTCTGCTTGGCCCCAGAAGGCAGAATGAGGGAGCAATGGTAGAAGTTATAGAGAATTGTATCTCAACTTGATGTAAGAAAAACCTTCTTGATAATTAGAGCCATCCCCAAAGAAAGTTGGCAATATCATTGATCCTGCCATCACTCACAAATGTCCTACCTCCATATTTATGAATTCTGAAATCCACTTACCTGACCATAATCGATTGGCTTTCTACCTCTCCCTCTGCCTTCCTTTACTTCCTGCACATTATGACCCCCCATCCCTCAGTTCTCTCTTAGGCCATCACTCCTACAATAAACCACTCTTTCCTCTTTTCCCCATCT
>NW_027185771.1:7468246-7480251 GCF_028583685.1 Petaurus breviceps papuanus
TCTTACCATCTACCACCTTTGCTCTTACATATGTGCTAGTGAATGAAAGTGGAGAAAATCATGAGACCATTCTGACTTGGTCCATGATGAGTTTATGTTATACAACCTAAACTGGGCCCTTAATGCTGCTAGGCAATCCTATCCCTTCTCTTATCAACTCACTATCTGATTCTTCCCAGTGACTCTTCTAAACCTTTATATCCCACCTCAAGCCTCCCATGACACCCCTTCCTCCTCCCCTCTCACCTGAGAACCTTGACATGTATTTCACTGAAAAAAAAATGAGGTTATTTGCTAAAAGCTGCCTTTTTAACCTCTTCCTCATCTCATATCACCCATATGCCTTTGGTCACTCTATCCTTCTTCATCCCTGTCTCACAGGAAGAGATATTGTTTGCTGTTGTTGTTTGGTCACACCTGGCTCTACGTGACCTCACAGTGGGGTTTTCTTGGCAAAGATACTGCAGTGATTTTCCATTTTCTTCTCCAACTCATTTCACAGATGAGGAAACTGAGGCAAGCAGGGTGAAAGTGACTTGTCCAGAGCCACACAGCTAGTAAGTGTCTAAGGCCGGATTTGAACTCAAATCTTCCTGAATCCAGGCCTGGTGCTCTGATAGCCTTCTTTACCAAGGTTAGCGCTACTACTTACACAAATGATTCTATTCTATCCCATCTTTTCCAATAGAATACCCCCTCTGTCATCTCTATTCCGTCACTTAATCTCTCCCTGTCTATAGCCTCGCCCCCTACTGCCTACAGACATACCATGTCTCCCCCATCTTCAAAAACCCTCCCTTGATCTCTCCTTCCCCTCTGTCTTCCTATATCTCTTCTGCCTTTTGTAGCTAAACTCCTCAAACAGGCCATCTACAGTAGGCATGCTTTCTCTCTTCTCATTTTTTGTCTTAACCCTTTACTATCCAGTTTCTGACCTTATCATTCCACTGCAACTGTTCTCTCCAAAGTTACTAATGATCTCTTCGTTGCCAAATCCAATGGCCTTTTCTCAGTCCTCATTCTCCTTGACCTCTCTGTAGCCTTTCACATCACTAATCACTTTCTCCCCCTTGATACTCTCTTCCCTCTAGCTTCTCAGGTCACCACTCTCTCTTGGTTCTCCTCTTACCTATCAAATTGTTCCTTCTTCGTGTCCTTCCCTGGATCATTATCCAGGTCACACCCTCTAATCATGTCCTTGGGTTAAGTCCTGGGTCCTCTTTTCTTCTCCCTCTAGACTACCTTGCTAGTAATCTCATCACCTTCCATATATCTACTTATCATCTCTATAGGTAGATTTTTCAAATCTATCTAACCAACACAAACCTTTCTGCTGATCTTTAGTCTCACATCTCCAACTGCCTTTCAGAATCCAGAATGACATGTACAGTAGACATCAGAAATTCCACATGTCCAAACTTTGAAGGCACTGCTATCCTCCCAGTGCCACAAGATCAAAACCTCCTTACTATCTCTCACCCTCCATATTCAAGCTGTTACAAAGGCCTGTTGATCTCACCTTTTCAACATCTCTCAGATATACCCCCTCTCTCCTTTGGCACTACCACCACTCTGGTATAGACCCTCATCACCTTCAACCTGGATTTATGCTATAGTTGGTGGTGGGTCTGCTTGACTCAAGTCTCTCCCTACTCTAATCTATCCTCCATTGAGCCACCAAAGTTATTTTCCTAAAGCATAGGTCTGACCATGTCACTTCCCTACTCAATAAGCTCCAGTGACTCTCTCTCACCTACAGGATAAATTACAAAATCTCCTGTTTAGCAATTAAAGACTTTCATACCCCATCCACCCACCTCCTCACCTTTACATTCTTCTTACACCTTTCTCTCTGACCTATGCTCTTCTATCCAGTAACAGTGGCCTCCTGGCTGTTCCATGAGCCAGACACTCCATCTCTTGGATTTGGGTATTTTCTCTAGTTGTCCTCCATGCCTGGAACCCTCTCCTTCCTCTACTCTTTCTACAATTCAAATTTCATCTTTTAGGAAGTCTTTCCCAGCCCCTCTTAATTCCAGTGCCTTCCTCCAATCACTTCCTCTCTATCCTGTAAATAACTTATTTGTATATATTGGTTTCCATTTTTCTCCCCCATTAGAATGTGAGCTCCTCAAGGGAGGGGGCTTTCTTTTGCCTCTTTTTGTATCCGCAGTGGTTAGCACCATGTCTCACGCAGTAAACACTTAATAAATGCTTATTGACTGACTGACTAATCCCTTTTCTTAATAGTCTGGGAACACGGTGTTTTTCAAAAGGGGGTTACGGGTCAATTCACCAGGATGAGCAATGTGGGGGGGGGGGGGAGGAATGGGCTGACTCACAAAGTTCATACTTCTCAAGCATTCCAGAGACTTTGAATGTGACCATCCCACCCTCCAATGTTCTGACAGAGCTTTAGCCACTCCAGAGGGATCAAACCTTACAGTTGTGTTCTCTCCAAGCCAAAAGAAAGTGTGGCCAAAGCCCCACACTATGCCCACTGGCAAAGAGTCTAGGGGAGAACAGCTTGGCTTCCCTGTTTTCTGAACTACAGGGAATGTCAGCCATGGTAAACAAGAGTCATTGAGATGCCTGGGGACATTAAGTATTCTCACATGCTCAATGGAATGACATCCAGACTCTTCCAGAACAATTCTGTTTCTCGTCCCTTTGTCCTTGGGGTTTCAGCAGCAGCAAAGTTTAGAGACAAATGATGCCAGGGCAGAAGTCTGGGAAAGGGGACAACAGAAGAAATAACATAGGGTAGGTCCAGTCTCAGAGAGTTAAACTTCAGTGGTCTCTATAAAATATTAAAATAATGGCCCACACTTATGTCATACTTTGCACTTACAAAGAACCCCCCTTTTCCTTGGAAATGTTTTGTAATAGGGGTCTGGTGCATGTGAAGACCCCATCAATTTCTTTGGCTAATGTAAGCACTCTGCAGGGAAGACTGGTTTTTTAACATTACTCTAACTTCTCAGTGACTTGTGGACCCAGTTCCTTCCCCTCTCCCATAGATAACAAAGAAACAAAGAAGTGTAACAAATATAACAAAGAAATGGAGAAAAACCAGCCAACACACCAGCCCTATATGACAGTGTATGCCTCATTCCATACCAAAAGTCTACCACATCTCTGCTGAGAGGTAGGAAGCATAGTGTACCACCCGTCCCCTGAAGTCATGGGGTACAGTGCCCCCGTGATCTGGAAAATCTGCATAACATTTTTTGGCCCTCCCTTCATATCAGAGAAGAAGCTTGGATTTTTTTTTTCTTTTATGGGATGTTTATAGTAACTTGTGGTAAAATTTTGGTTAAGAATTTGATCACAGGTTCTATGTCATCTGTTGGACTTTGCATCTCATCTTCAATTTCACAAAACTACCCCAAAGATTCCCATTTAATTTCTTATACCAAGTTGTGATGCGTCACCACAATGGAGAAAGTTGCAATGTGGAAAGGATAACCGTCTTTCTCATTGTTTTCTTTTGCATTTTTACAGCCATTGCATAAATTGTCTCTTGGTTCTACTCATTTCCCTCTGCATCAGTTCATGTAAGTTTCTTTGAATTCTTCATGTCTGTCATGTTTTATTCAAACTAGATAGTATAATGAATAGGGAGCTGGGTCAGGAGTCAGAAAGACCAAAGTTCAAATCCAGCCTCCGACACTAACTGTGTGACTCTGGGCAAGTCACTTAACCCTGGTTGCCTCAATCTTCTGGAGAAGGAAATGGCAAACCACTCTAGTATCTTTGCCAAGAAGATACCATAGGATAGTATTGGCATGATATGGTCCCCACAGTCACAAAAATGGGACACTACTAAAGGACTGAACAATACCTTGATGGTGAATGGGGAAAGTATAAGACAAAGCCCTCTAGTCCAAACTTCTAGCTTTCCTTCTATGATTATAGTCTTGCTAGAGCTTCTTTCATTTCCATAATTACCTTATATTTAGTTTGTAAATATTTAATGCATATTTATATTTGTACCTGCTGTTTCCTCTGACAGAAGGTAAGGTCCTTCACAACAGGGGCTGTTTCAGTCTTATCCTTACTTCCCCAACATCTACCACATAGTAGGTACTTAATAAATGCTTATTGGTTGTCTCAGATTCTTTTGTCTGGAAGTTGACTCTATTTTTAAAAAGGCCCTATTAATAATATGCAAATAGCCGTGGCAAGGATCCAGTCTTAAGCTATTATCACTTAATACCTACATCTTCCTTTCAGATTTGTAGTGACTCCAAGAATTAGTTAAAAAAACAGAGCACTGGGAAGCAGATGGGTAGAGGCATGGGCCATGTGGAAGAAACAGAGATGAATAAATCTTACTCATTTTGCCCAAGGTCTGACCTGCTTAGAGGTCAATCATTAGTGGTGAAGAAGGCAATAGGGAAGGCCACCTGGAGTTGACAAAGAAGCAAAAAAAGCGGAGAATGAATCTCTTAATCTTTTCTTCTTATCTCGATGGGAATTTCTTCTATTGGTGATCTTAACAGAGAGCTGAGATTGTATAACAGATCTGCTGACTTGACAGAATCCCAAAGTCTCAGAGCTGAGAGGGACAAATACAGAGGCAGGCAGCTGAGTGGTTCAGCAGATAGCACTCAGGACCTAGAATCAGATATATCTGAGTTCAAATCCAACCTGAGACATTACTAGCTGTGTAATCCAACTTAAGTCACATAATATCTGACTACCTCAGATTCCTCATCTGTAAAATGGGAATAATGATAATAGCATTATTCCTGGGATTGTTGTGAGAATAAAATGAAATGATTATTATAAAGTACTTTGTAAACTTTAGAGTGCCATAAAAATGTGACATATAAAATGTGCCATAAAGTGCCATATAAATGTTTCTTTTTCCTACTACTATTACTACTACTACTACTACTACCACTACCACTACTACTACTACTACTACCACTACCACTACTGCTTCTGCTGCTGTTGCTGCTGCTACCGCTGTTGCCACTACTACTACTACTACTATTGCTGCTGCTGCTGCTGAAACTATTACTTCTACTGCTGGTACTGTTACTATTATTACTGCTGCTACTGCTGTTGCTGCTGCTATTACTCTTACTCCTGCTGCTGCTGCTGCTGCTGCTATCATAGGGACGGTGAATTGATCGATACGGCATGAAGTTTATACCCAACCCTCTTCAACATCCTTAACAAATGGTCCTCTGGCCTCTGCTCCTGAAGGGAAACCCAGAGACAGCTCATTCCTCATTGTCCTGGCTCTAATTGCTAAGACGTTTTTCCTGATCCTGTGGCTAAATGTACCTTTAGAAGACCTCTTGTCCCTTTTATCTTTTAACCTCTATGACCATACAGAATACATCCCGTTCCTCTTCCATGTGCTATAACTTCAAACATTGGAGCTTGGCCACCACCCCTCACCTGTCTCAAGCCTTCTTTTCTTTCACTGAACCACTCCAAGTTCTTGAAGCCAATCCAGGGCCTCCAATCCCATCACCACCCTGGTCCCATCACCATCCTCTGGATGTCATGCTGAATATTACATTGAAAATCAAAGCCATTTAGGTTCCATTAGGCCTAGAAAATGCTCCCCAACTCACCTACCTCCATCTCCATCTCTCTCTCTCCTGATGTTGCTAGTCCCATGCTGTCTATCTCACTGGGCTCTTTTGGGTTGCCTATCTCACACACAACACACACACAATACAACATGAGACACACATAGAGATATCAAAGATAAAAGTACATAAAAACAGGGAAATGCCACCCAGCCCCCAGCTTTAGGCTTTCTTTTTGATTTCTTCTAGGACTTGGTCACATGGTCACATTGCTCTAGTGCCTTGTTTGTAGAAAGCAATTACTTTCCAATGAAGGGGGGTGGAATAAATGGAGGAAGATTCTCCTTTCTTCTCTCTCCATGGGACAAAGCCATGTGTTACATTCAGCCTTGTGTCAAGTCAAGTCAATAGCATTTATTAAATGTTTTCTATGTGCCAGGCACTATGCCAGTCCCTGATCTCAAGGGGCTCACATTCTAATGAGAAAAGACAATATGTAAAAAGGAATTAAAAGGGGGGACACTGACAGGTGGGGACAAAAAAGAGAAAGTGGAGACAGTTGAAAGGAAAGCCTGCAGAGGATGAAGACATGGTGGGCTTGGGCATTTCCCTTAAAATATGACAAATTTGCCCTTGAACAAGACAGCACATACCCCACCCCACTCCAGTGCTGGCAGCTCCATGGTTTAGTTAACAATTAGTCATTCCAATCACCCCATCAGTGAAGACACCATCTACATTGGGTTCCAGCATCTCTTTCCCTGTCTTGGCTGAGCCTATATTTTTATTGTCTGCTGAGAACTGAACATGCAGCTATGGCTTCAGAGCAGTGAATGGTTGTGGAGAGGTCATCCAGTCCAGTAATCTGCCTCAGGCAGAGCTACCTAAACCATCAAAGACAGAAGAAAACATCCCTTGTTTTTAAGGCCCCCAGAAAAGATTTTATAACCCTTCCTTGTAAAGAAGCTCTTCATCATACCTAACTGAACCCTGCACGCTGCAACTTAACTTCGTTTCCTCTTGACCTGTCAACAGCAGAAATGGAAAACAGCTGGCCTTCTCCTCCGCAGATCATGATAATGGCTTATAAACTCACAAAAGACCAGGTCACCCTGGAATCTTCTCTTCTCTGGACGAAATAATCCCAGTTACTTGGTAACCTCACCTCCTCATATTCCTAAGTTTTTCAAACATTAAATCTTCTTGGTGGGTCTCTGAAATTTCTCCAAGTTCTCTCAGGCCCCCAGATTCCCAAACTGAACCAAGTGTCCCATAAAAGGGTCCAACAAGTGACAAGTATGATGAATGAGAGGTTTTATCCAATTCTAATCCAAGCTTTAAAATCCTGGGGTTGGTATTATGATCTCAAGCACAGTAGGTGACCTAGCCATACCAGCATGGGGGTGGGGGAGCACAGCAACTTTGGGGCTGAACCAACCCTGGTGGGAATGGGAATAACTTCAGCCTGGGAATCCAGGCTCCAAGACTACTAATCACTTACAGGTTGTTCAATCTCTTGCATACTGGTATGGAGCCAGAGAGTCCCAGAATGGCATTCCTAGGCTACCCCACTCACATTCCCAGCACTAAAACAACTTTCTTTGGGGCTATCTTTTGGTCCTTTGTCCCAGGCTATTTTTCTATCACTCCCTTCAAATGCTTTCCACAGCCTAATTACAACCCAAGGAAGAAGCTGCAAGTCCCTGCCTTGCCTAGCTACCTCCTGAGAACCAAAGACCATCAACATCCCACCCCAACCCACTGACAGAGGCTTAAGAAAACAAAGTCTGGGTCCCATTACTCCAGGCCATCACATGTCCCAAATAAATAATTTCCTCGTGAAACAAATGAGAGTGCTTTCAACCCAAGCCATGACTATCTTGATGAATATTAATCACCCAAGGCTGGTGGATGCGCGACACTCTGACATTATCCCACCAGCATCTGCTGTGGGTGTGCCTGCAGATGTCCCTGCCCAGGGCACCAACTTCAGGCAATGCTGGAAAGTCCATAGCATGAGGCAGTTTGACTCAGTTCCCCAAATGCCCCTATTTGTCTTTTAGCCCCTACTGCATTCTCCTACACTTATACCAGTGAGAAAGACTCTGGCAATGGTTGTCCAGGTGATACAGAAACACACACATATATCCATATGTTTATGCATACATATATATCCACACATATATGTATATGTAAGTATGTGCACACACCTATATATAGAATATTGCACCCATATGTATACACGCATGTGCTTATACACATATGTATGCGTGTGCGTGCATGTGCCCATGCATGTTTCTATACACACACCTATATCTGCACACGGTACATATGTACACATGTACATTGTACTCGTGTCACACACATACAGGCAAACATACATGTGTGCATACATACACCATGCACATGCACATACACATAGGTAGCCAGGTGGCAAAGTAGATGAGAGTACCAGGACTGGAGTCAAGAAGACTCTTCTTCCTGAATTCAAATCCTACCTCAGACCCTAACTGTATGACCCTGGGCAAGTCACTTTATCCTGTTTGCCTCTGTTTCCTCATCTGTCAAATGACCTGCATAAACCCCTCTAGTATCTTTGTCAAGAAAACCCCAAATGGGGTCATGAAGAGTTAGACATGACTGAAATAACTGACAACAAATATATGTGTGTATGTATGTCCGTTACATGTTATATGATATTGAAAGCACATGCATATGCTTTCAATATAATGCACACATATACATCTGCATATCCATGCATACACATATTTATATGCTTTCAGTATACTACTCTGAATATTATACATGCAGATGTATTTGACCCTTCAAAAGAAGGGGGATGTCATGTCATTAGTGAAGGTATCTCCTTCCTCCCTGCATCTTGTCTGAGCCCCAAGGCAAATTACAACCCTTCAGGCCTCAGAAATAACAGGAGTTGTTGTGACCAAAGCTAATTCTCACTGAATAGGCAGTTCTTGGTGATGAAATTCTCAGAACATGCCTTACCTCGTCCTTGGGAGACAGATTCCCTTCTGCACAGTCTACAATCCCATTATACCAGCCTTCTTACTCTTCCTCAGAAAAGACATCCCATCCGGGCCCACCTCCATGTATTTGTACTGGCTGTCTGTCCCCCATGCCTGGAATGCCCTCCCTCCTCAGCTCTGCCTCCTAGTTTTCCCCATGACTCAGCTCAAATTGCCTCCTTCTCCAGGAGGCCTCTTCTTCTCCCCATTCCCTTCAGTTCCTTCTCCGCAACCTCCCATCTACTTTCTCTACATCTGCTATTATCTTATAACTCACGCGCTATCTCTCCCACTAGAATGGGGGCTCTTTGAGGGGGCGGGGCTGTTCCTGCCTGTCATTGTATCCCCAGAACGCAGCACAAAGACTGGTGCATACTAAATGACTAATAAATGCTGGTTGACTTGACTCCACCACTTTCCACATTCGTGATGACCTTAGCTGCTAATGCTTTCTAAAATCACTTTGGGCTGATTGTCTAATGCTTTCTCTGGATATACATCTTGACTCCCCCAATAGCATGTAAGCTTCCTGAGGGCAGGGGCTGCCTAACTGTTCTTGTACCTCTAGTACCTAACACAGTGCTTGGCACATAGTAGGTGTTAACTAAAGCTTATTGATTGATCCAAGCCCTTGGAGAGAACTGACCTGATCTGCCACTGTTTGTGTTCCATTGGCATAGCCAATGGTTATCAAGTTACTGAATCCTCCCAGCGAGGCTGATTGATAAGTTAGGGACTTATTGATAAGTTAACCACAACATCTGTTCCATATTGTCTTTTGTTTTTTTAACAGTTGAATGAAGCATTCACAGTGGGTATCTTTTTCCTCATTTGAGGAGGGAGGGGAAGAGATTTGGCCAAGGCCAAAGAGCCATGGGGGTGGTAGGATCAAAGTAAGAACCCAAGTCTACTCATTCCCAGGGCAGTGCTACTGACCTGTCATGGAAATCCTTCAACAAAGCTAGCTTACTGGTAGTTGGGATTGGCAGAATTTGTCTTTCCCAAAATCATTCACAAGTACACAGGGCTAAAGAGAAAACCAGAGGCAGCTGTACCCTTTACAAAGGACAATGGGGCATTAGCTTCCATGAATGGGCCCTAAGTGGGTGGAATGAATTGCAAAGCCAAGCAGCCTCTGAAAATGTGTCTTCCTCGCCTCCCAATTTCCATCCTACCTTAGCAGAACAAATGCTCCCAGATTGCTATCTAAATGGTTTTAAGTGACTGCATGCTAATTATCTCTACTTTTTTTTTTCAAGATTCCATTTTAATGTGGATTATTCTCAGGTATGTACTGTTTAAAAGATGTAAAGACTGAAGCTGTTGGAAACCTCAGATCTTTAATCCTGGGATGGAAGAGTAAATGTTCTAAAAAAAAAATTGGAATATTCGGTTCAGTGGATGCTTCTGTACCTTGGAACAGTGTGAGCTGGCCAGAAGCAGAACCACGTTCATTCACATTTGCAGGGTGACTTTGTTACAGGCTTTCCTGCCAATCACAGGAAGAGGAAGGCGGTTCACACATGCAGTCATTTAATAGAAGAGGAACCTAAAGTCTCCTCATCTCCAGTGCACAGTTTATCCTACTGCCTGACTGATGTTCCTACCATAGGGATCAGATTGTGCAATCTTCAGAAGCTTCTCATTGTTTGCCAAGAAAAGTTCAAACTTACGCAGGCATTTGAGCCCATTTATGATGGAAGGGCATCCCTATTTTCCAACCTCATCTCACATTACTCAGCTCTGTGTATGCTTGTTGTTGTTTAGGAGTGGTTCAGTCCTGTCCAACTCTCTATAACCCCATTTGGGGTTTTCTTGGCAAAGATACTAGAGGGTTTGCCATTTCCATCTCAGTTCATTTTACAGATGAGGAAACTGAGGCAAACAGGGTTAATTAACTTGCCCAGGATCACACAGCTAGTAAGTGTCTGAGGCTGGATTTGAACTCAGGAAGATGAGGCTTCCTGTTTCTAAGGCTAGCGTTTTGTGCACTATGGTGCAACCTGACTGCCTCAGCAACCAAAAAACACTTAAAAGCTTACAAGCATTTACATATATTGTATCATTTGATCCTTTAACAATCCTAAGAGGCAGGGAGGGTTGAGGGAAGGGGCAAACATTTATTGAATACATACTTTGTGCCAGTTACTGTACTAAGCACTTTACAAACATTTTCTTATTTATTCCTCACAACCACCCTGGAAGTTAGGTGCTATTACTATCCCCATTTTACATTTGAGAAAAATGAGGTAGACAGAGTTAAATGACTTGCTTAGGGTCACACAATTAGTAACAATCTCAGACTAGATTTAAACTCAGATCTTCTTGACCCCAGGGCTATTATTATCCCTATTTTACAGTTGCCCAGGATTGCATAACTTTTAAGCATCTGAAGCCTCTGGAAAAGATCTGGAGTTCTTAGTGGACTTGCCAGCTCAAAATGAATCACCAAAAAAAAAAAAAAAAGCTGATGTTTTCATAAGCTACATTTTGAGGGGAATGGAGTCTATAATGAAGGTGATTAGCTGACCATACTATTACCTGGCCATGCAGCAACTGGAGTATTGAGTCCAGTCCTGGGTGTCCCATTTTAGGAATTAAGTTGAGAAGATGGAATGAATCCAGACATGGGTAATGAGGATGGGGAGAAAACAGATGATGTCACTTTATGATCAGCTTACATAACTGGGGATGTTGAGCCTGGCAAAGAGGAAGCTTGGGGCAAGGATCTTCATGGACAGCTCTCTTCGTGGAGATGAAGGGCTGCCTACTAAAAGACATTGCATTTGCTCTGTGTAGTCCCCAAGGGCAAAACAAAGATGAAGAGGGAGAAATTGAAAAGAGGCAGATTTCAGCTTTGTATAAAGAGAGCCTTCCTGACCATTAGAGTTGACCTAAAGTGGAAAGGGATGCCTTCGGTCATTAGTTCCCCCTTCGGTAAAGGTTTCCCGGTGGAAGATGGATGACTTTTGTGGAGATAGTCTGTGAGAGGCTAATTGTTCAACTACTGATGGAATTCGATGGTCTCTGAGACCCCTTGAGAATCCAGGAAATCCTGGCTCAGCTACTAGTTACTTGTGGGTTTAGGGGTGGTTGCCATTACCTCTACGGATCTCTAGTTCCTAAGCTATAAGATGAAAGGCTTGTACTCAAGAATTCTTAAACTGGGGTCTGTAAAAAAATCAATATGACTGCTTTTCTTTGTAAGCCTACATATCTTGTTTTATGCATTTAAAAACATAATTCTAGTGGGGCCCATAGCTTCACCAGACTGTCAAAGGGGGCATAGTAAGGACTCCCAGACTAGATGTTCTTTAATGATCCATTGACTTGCTCCAAATCAGACAATTAGTAAGTGGTAGAGGCAGTACTTGAACTCAGGCCTTCTGACTCCAAGTCTTTTGTTCTTTTCACTGTGCTTTGAGAG
>NW_027185771.1:7480261-7491421 GCF_028583685.1 Petaurus breviceps papuanus
TGGCCAGGGTCACACAGCTACTTGGGTATGGGGCAGAATCAGCACCTAGATCTTCCTCATTGCAAATCCAAGGTTCTATTTACCACCACAACCCCACTTTCTCCTGAAAGGACACAGTAGGGCCCTGTTGTCAGTAAACACTTCATGTTTAACAGGGAAGAAGGAGGGTATGTGGATGTTGGATGCCCCAAGGGGAAAATCAGTCTCAGAATTGGAGATTTTACAGGAGCATCTTGCGTTTTTTGCAAGCTCCCCATTGGTTGTGCGTATCTGACCCCAGCCCAGGAACTGCCAAGAAAAAAAAGTGTTACAATTTCTCAGCATAAATTCCTGCTTTTATACCTTCCTTGTTTGTCAAGCCAATATAAATCTGCACTCCATCCTAATCATTTCTGCCTTTATCTGATTGGAACAAAGATTTATTTACAGCCTTAAGGGGCTTGTGATGGCTTCAGTTCATGTGAAATGTAAACACCAGTGTTGATTATTGCCACAACTTTCTGTTGAGGAGAGGGCTGCACTTCCTCAGAGGATCACAACCACTAAACAATTGCCATCTGCAAGGGAAACACTCATCCAGCCCCTCCCCCTTCCCTCCATCAGCCCAACACTAGGGAGACCTCCTTAATCTTAGCTCCCAATAGAGAATTTAGTAAACTAGGATGTGTTATGGTCACCCCTCGGAAAAGTAAGGGAGCTTGCTTCTGTATATCTTCCCTTTATAAAATTATGGATGGAGAACCCTTTCTCTTCTCCCTTTGCCTTCTTTTCCTACTCTTCCAAAATCTAGGCCTTTAGCCCCTTTCTCTTAGGGCTGGGTGGCCACAAACTGACAAAGTACTGTGATGTGAAAAGGGCTGATAATGGATTAACTTTTACCCCTCCTGGATCAAATGAGGATTTGAACCGAGAACCTGAGAACAGAGATCCTGAATGGGAGAAGAGAGGAACCTTAGATAAAAAAGAGGATTTCGGAAAGGCCAGTGTACTGGAGCTCAATGTTTCTCATTTAGGAAAAGGGTTATGGGCTCTTATCATCAAACAGGAAACTTGGCAGATGATTCTAAGGACCCAAAGTCGAGGGAATCCCCTCTTTGAAAACAGACTGAGAGCCTTCATTCCTACTATGCAGATTAATAACACTGTAGAACTCACTCCCACCCTAGCTTTGACCTAAAATTCTCCTTCTGAGGTGGACCTTCCAAAGTGTGTGAGAGACAGATGGTGTGTCCATTCTTCAGTGAAGCCAGTAAGGTCGTCTAGCCCCTCTGCCAGCTCCGGCATCTTCTCTGACTTCTGTGCTCACACCAATTCAGCCTCCTATGTGAAAACCATTTCCCAAGAGTCTGTTACAGGTAAAACTGGGAAGTCAGCTTATCCTTGTAATACCTGGCCTTGGTGGGGCCCAAACTTGGGATAGACAAAGTAAAAGTGATAGGGGATTGGGGAGAAGGGAAAGTCAATTCAACTCAATAAGCATCAATGAGGACCTACTATGATCCTGGAGACAGAAGAGGAAAAAGCAAATAATCCCTACCTTCATTTTCTACTGTTACATGTGTTATAAGGAAGGCTCAGAGTCTTCTGAGGACAGAGACTCTCCAAGGGTGAAAGTTCAAACCTTTGGTTGGTCTGGACATGTGAAAGGCCAATACAGGGGCTGCTAGGTGGATCTGTGAATAGAACACTGGCCCTGGAGGCAAGAGGACCTAAGTTCAAATCCAGCCTTAGACACTTAACACAAAACTAGCCGTGTGACCTTGGGCAAGTCACTTAACCCCAATTGCTCTACCTTCTCCCTTCTAAAAAATAAAGGCAAAAAAATAAAAATAAACAACAACAAAAACGGCCACTACAGATTGAGAGTTGGAGCCAGAGTCAAGACGACGGGTTCAAGTCCAACCCTGACACCCATGGGCCACATGACCCCAGGCTAATCATTGTTTCTCAGTGCCCCAAGCAACTCAGTCAAGTATTATCAAGTGCAGAAGTCACTGATTTGCATCTATAGAGGGAATTTCTTCATTGAGAGTTCTCTCTACCATTGAAATCCAAGGATTAGACCTATCCTCACTTACAGCCCAGTTAGCCTAATTCACCTCAGAGAATTTCTTTTCAGCAATCCATTCTCCCCTTCCTTCCTGAGAATTTTCTGAACCTTCCGATTCCCATCATCACCAACCAGAATCCTAGACATATCAGGTATCTGAGAAGTGGTAATTTCTAATTGGTTGTCAGAGTTCATAAATTCTGATGAATGAATACCCATTAAATTGTTAGCAGATTGTGGTTTAAGGTGGTAGTAGTCCACACTGAAATATTTGCAGTCAATGGGTCAATAACAAAAAAAAGTTTATGGAATGACTTTCTGATGATAGAATATCAGGTCCTATAAAAGACCAGTAGGATAAATATTTGGGGAAAGGAATCTTCCCTGAATATCCCCTGCCTACCAACTTACACCCCAAACACAAATGCTTCCTTTTCTTCATCAGGTTCCTTGTATCGCACTTAGACTTTTAAACATCAAAGTTAATCATTTGGGTACTATCTGGCTCATGGAATAAGGCTACTTTAAGAGGGGAAAAGTAAAACTGAGTGGGCAGGATTTTAGACCATTTGCAATAGTTTTACTAGAAAAATTTCTAATAGAAATCCAGCAGAGTCTCAGAAGATATCAGGAGAGTTTATGCTTTACTGATAACCATGTATTATATCTTTTTAAGACCAGCAGTGTGTGTGTGTGTGTGTGTGTGTGTTTGGGGGGGGGGGAGTGTAGCATGTCATGCAACATTTCATTCTAATGGGTTCACATACCACAGTTTGAAATCATCTGAATCAACCAAAAGATCTTAATGTAAACCTCTGCATTTTACAGATGAAAAATCATATATGAAACATATCAAATCCAATATGTCAAATCTTTCTCTCCAAACCACCCCCCTGCCCTTATATTAGAGAACTCCAATATATATGTTAATGCCAATCTCAAATACCCTGGCCTCACAGCTCTTAGCTTTCTCCAATTCTGAGACCTACAGCTTCATTCCTCCTCAGCCTTATGGGCACAGGAAGGATCACCCCCTTCATCTCCCCCACATGCTTGAGTTCCACAATTGAGACTCAGACATTTCTCCAATTAAGTTTAAGTGCCTATCCTTCTAGCTATCCCTGTATCTCATTTCTCTTAAACCTATGTGACCATCTCTGCCTCACTTAAATCCAAGTCACTCGCAAGCCAAGACATTACCCTTGTGATGTCATGGATCCTCTTCTAGAATGAAGGAAAACAACAGCACGAAGGTGTGACCCCCACACCTTCCACCCCTCATTACTCAGCTCTGGCCTCGCTTTTCAACCTCCCCAATCTTGACCCAATTCAATTCTAGAGTGGGTTTGGAGGGCAAAATGTTGAGTTCTGCTTGGGGCATGTTGAGTTTGAGGGGCTTATGGGAACACCCAGTTTGAAATGTCCTCCTTTATGAAGTTGAGAGTCCCAGATGAGAAGCTGGGGTTGAAAGAGTGTGTGTGTGTGTATGTGTGTGTGTGTTTGCGCGTGCGTGTGTGTGTGCGCGCACCCACGTGAGCATGTGTATGTGTGTGAACATGTGTGTGTGCACATGAGTATGTGTGTATGTGTATGTGTGCTTGGGAGCCTTGAAGAGAGAGGTAGGTCTTAGTAGAGCATTTAATATTCTAGGATCCCTACTGTCTCTCATTTTCAATCTTTTCCTGATCTACTGGATTCTTTACCCCAACCTATAAAAATAGCCAGCTCATTTTACAGTTGAGGAAACTGAGGCAAACATGGTTAAGTGGTTTGCCCAAGTATCTGAGGTCAGATTTGGATGCATGTCTTCCTGATTCCAGGCCTAGCATTTTATCCACTGCATCACCTATGTTTAGACTTACCTATGTACTTCTTGAATACTCTCTCCCTCCACAGCCTCCCATAGCAAAATATAAGCTCCTTGAGGTCAGGGACTGCTTTTCTTTTTTCTTTTTAATTTGTGTCTCCAGCACCTTATACATAATAGATGCTTAGTAAATGCCCACTGAATTAAATTAAATCGAATTATGCTAATGTAGTCAGCTGAATTTTATAAAATCCCCTACATAGCAGAAACCTTGCATAAATAGTCTCCCTACAAATGGGCAGAAATCCCCAATTTCAAATCTGCAATGTCACATTTTTCAAAGGATCCTCAAGAGGAAGCCCCTGATTGCTGACACAGGAAAGAAGCAGAAGCCAAGAGAAAAGCACCCAAAAGAAGTAGAGAAGGACCGTGCCAGCTTTCTGGGCCTCTTCATCACCATCAGTGGTACAAATTCCCAACATCAGAGGAGTTCTATGGTTTGAATTTGAAGACACCTGCTTCTTCAGAAGCTATGGTTGGAATCTCAGTGTAGTCATACCAGCCTGGATTTATCATGGGGGACAGACACCCCAAAAGTGGATGTGTTTTCTCTTGGTCTAAAAATAGTTAAGGATCAAGAGACTAATGTCTAGTGCAGGGGTGGGGAACCTGCAGCTTTGAGGTCACATGGGGCCCTCTAGGTCCTCAAGTGCATCCCTTTGACTGAATCCAGACTTCACAGAACAAATCCCCTTAATAAAAGGATTTGTTTTGTAAAACTTGGACTCAGTTAATAGGCCAAACCCAAGGATCTAGAAGGTCACATGTGGCCTTGAGGTTGCAGGTTCCCCACCTCTGAGTTTCTATTTCATGCTTAAGTTTAATGGAATTTTTGCAAGATCTAATCATTCTTTCTTGTCAAAACCCAGCCCTTCAGTTATTGGCACCTAGATAATGCCTATTCTTTACATAGACTTATATGGACTTCTCAGTTGATAAATACTTTTTATATCTAGTGTAAAGCCTTGGATTAATTGATACAATGGCTACTTCTAAATCTTATTGCCATAGTTCATTTATATGTGTGTGTGTGTGGTGCACATGCACACATGTGCCATGCACATGCATGTGTGTGATTGATTCAATAGATGTGTCCTCACCTGATAAAAACATCGAGGCTAAAATATTTTGTTAGTTACTTTGAATGGAGTGGAGCCATTTGATCGAATGACTCAATCATCCCTCACCCTCATACACACACATATGTACTTACATATATATGTTGGGTCCTCCCTACAATACCCTTAGTTGTAGCAAGTAAATTAGAGTAAGCCCAGCTGACCCGGTGTAAAGAAAATAAAAAGTGACTTTGGAGTTGGAGAACCAAGATTTGAAACTTGCTTTGCTATTTATCATATGTGTTACGTTTGGTGAATCATTGCCCCTCACTTGGCCTCAGTTTCCCCAAATGTAAAAGGAGGAGGTTGGATTAGAAAAAGAATTCTTATACTGTTTTTATGTCACGGACCTCTTTGGCAATTAGTTGAAACCTATGGACCTATTCTGATAATAATGTTTTTAAATGCATAAAATAAAATGAATAGCATTATACAGTAAAGCAGTTATATTGAAATATAATTCTTGAGATTATAAAAGTTCATGAGCCCTAGGTTAAGAAATTCCTAGACTAGATGATCTCGAAGATTAAGTTATTCCTTGGACCCAATGGGTAAGATCTGGAGTGGGGCTAGGGGGAAGTGATTCAATTCAAGGGCAGCTAGGTGGTGAAGTGGATAGAGTGCTAGGTCTAGAGTCAGGAAGACTCATCCTCCTGAGTTCAAATCTGGCCTCAGATACTTACTACCTGTGTGACCCTGGGCAAGTCACTTAACCCGGCTTGCCTCTCTTTCCTCATCTGTCAAATGAGCTGGAGAAGAAAATGGAAAACTACTCTAGTATCTTTGCCAAGAAAATCTCAAAAAGAGGTTAGGAAGAGTCAGACACAAGACGTTGTTAAACAACAACAATGAAACAATTCAACAAGCATTTAAGTATCTACTATGTATCAGGAACCAAGTTTAGTACTGGGAATGTAAAGAGAAAAACCAACCAGTCCCTGCCTTCAAGAAGCTTATATTCTACTCGATATTTCTGAAAATCCCAAAAGGATACAACTTTCACCTGGTCTCCTGTATAGAATAGTCCCCAAATGTGGGCTTCAAGCACAGCATTACAGCAAATCCTCAGAGATCTCCCAGGACTTCACAAATATCCACTAATTTTCCCATGATTTCGTGATGGGATTGGGGAGCTGATATAGAGTAGGAAAGCCAAAGTGGTGTAATAAGAATGTAAATTTTAAAGATCTTCCCTGCCCCTAGGCTAAATGTGCACCTGAAGCCTGGGGTGGGAGGCTTGTTTTTCAGTAGATACTTCTTGATTGGCCAGTGAGTCAATAAGGTTGTTACATTCTCTGAGCCAGGAGAAGGCTATATAAGCCCTGATGTGTAACTTTGTTTTGGGACTCACTTTGAGAAGTGTTCTGTGATTTGATCTGAATTCTGGGAAGCCGTGGTTGAGAGTCCCCCGGCTTTGAAAAACCCAGAATGTGGAAACCCAGATGTTGACTGGGTATGGATGTAATGGTTGGACAGTTTGGAAATCTGTCTACTTGATGTTTCTGTCTTGATAATTATGCCTGTATACTTTGAGGTTCAGGGTGCTGACCTTTTCTCCTGAACAAGGTAAACGATATATGTCTGACTGATTAAAGTAAGCTTGTTAACCCATTTTGAGTTGCTTTCCTTTAACAAAGCAGATCCAAGAACCTGTGGTAGCAGCAAACCCTGAGGACGTGCTTGGGGTGCTTGCCGCTACAAGTGGCTTGCTTGTTCTTCCTTATACAGGACAGTCCATCTCCCATCTTGGCACTTTTGTAAAGGCTATTCCAAAAGTGTGGAGTGCCCTGTCTCCTCCCCTCTACTCCTTTAGAATCATGGATTTAAGGCTCAGGTCCAGTGTCTGACTTGGGTCTTTCTGGAGTTCCCCTGGTGTTAGAGGGGGGGAGGGGGGAAGGGCACTCATTATTTTGTATTTATTTTATTTATCATTTGCATTTAATTACTTGTGTAAATTCGTCCAGGGCATTCCTGACCTAGCACAGTCACATAGTAGTTACTTAATAAAATGTTTTTTGGATGGATAGATGGATGGATGGATGGATGGATGGATAGAGGAAGGAAGGAAAAATATTTATATTTAATTTCTAGAGGAGCTTGAGGTCTTGGGAGACCAAGTGGCATATCCTTGACCACAGCAAAGAAATTAGAGAAAGAAACTGAATAGAATCAGGATCTTGAATCACCAACTCTGCTTTCTTGTACAGACAGGGTCTCAGATTCCTGGATCTGAGCTTTCCAGTGCACTCTCCAATTCAGAGATTCCCATTCAAATGGTCCAAGTGATAGAGATCCTAGCACCTCTTAGTTGGGGAAATCCAAAGGGCAAGTGTTGGCTAATCAATCACTTCAAATTATAGGAGGCTAAGATTAGAAGGAAGGCTATAATGACATGTCCAGATATGGATTCCCCTGGGTCAGGGTTAGAGATTCAGAAAGAGTGAGTCCTGGTCAGTTGGAAAAGGAGAGCTGGAAACTCACCCAGAATGGTGGGGTGAAAAGGGGCAAGAACATAAGCCTCCACTCAAAGGAAGAGAATGGCCTCGAGAAACGCAATGCCATGAGCTGTCAGAGTCTGCTTGGCCAGGAGGCAGCTATCATGATCTCCTTGTTCTGCCAACAGGATTAGCTCCATTAGTCTCCATCCTCCTGGCTGTCAGAGTTCTAGGAACGGGATGGTGCATGGACCGGCCGCCAGAGCTGTAAGAAACAGCTTCGTGATGCCAAATGGTTATGGGGCTCTGGACCAGAGGGACTGATTGATGTCCTCGGGGGTAAGTAGTCTAAGTTCTGGAACTTGTCAGTGGCTGAACAGCTGCTTTTTCGGAGTCAGGATTTTAACAGCTGTGCTTAAATCAACCAACTCCAACAGAGTCTTACATCTCCAATCCAGCTTGGACCAGCAAGTGCCCAGGAAATCAATAAACTAACCAGTTGTTGTTATTAGTATTACACCTACTAATGGTAATTTACATTTCGATAATTCTTTAGTATTTTTACCATTTACCTGATGGGAAGGAAGGACAAAGACCCCAAGACCCCTGCTGGGAAGGTCAGTATATGTCACTGTCATTGTTAATGCTAGGTGTCCCCTCCCCAGAACTCATGAAACAACAGAAACCATGATTATAGGCAGTTGCGAAGGCACAATGACAGGGGACGTAAGTCTTAATACAGGCTCACAATGGATATGGGATCCTTGGGAGAGGGAGTGGACAGAGAAGCCTAGGGCTGAATGGGTGGAGCTAGTCTTGAAAGGAGGACATGAAAGTCCATTTCCTCCTACTTCCTCTGGGTACAAATATTGGTAGTTGGAACTCTGGGCAATGGTCTTCAAGACCAAGCCCAGCTTACAACCAGACTGGGGACCAACAAGCCCAGAAAGTCAGGAAAGGGAGAAGAGGTAGCAGGTATCCTCCATATTCAAGAAGATGAGTTATAAGTGACCACCCAAAAGTAAAAGGGAGAAGGAAACACCAGCGTAAATATTATCCCTGGAGATTTTTTTTTGTCACTGTTACCACTAGGCCCTTATAAAGCGCCATCAATTTTTCAGGGTAACCGAGGTTTGAGATAAAAGTGTCCCATTGACAGTGGAGAAGCTGAAAAGGAGAGACACAATTTAGTCCTACATCATATCCTTCCTTTAGGGAGAAAATAATCTTCAGGATGTTGAAGTGAGTCACTTTATGAAACTCATTATTCTCTTAGCTTGAGGAATCAATTCTATGTCGTAAAACATCTGGCCACTAGAAGACAAAAATTCCGTGTCTTTTTAAAGAGCTCATCGTTTTCAAATCAGCTCAGTTGATTAGAATATGGCAATTGGAGGCCAAGGTCACAAGCTTTATTCCTAAACGTGTTAGTTGACAGCACCACCCTATGGCAACAAACTATACCCTTTAAATCCAGTCAGCAGTCTTGTGAATGCATACCACTGATCAAAGAAAGGATTTGAGAGGAGTTTCTGAATGTCTGAAAGCAAAGCCTTCACTACAAAATCCAATAACTTAAAAGCACACATCCTACTAATGATCAATAGGTGTCTTCATAAAAGAACAGAATAATCCATTCTAGAGGGACTTTAGGAAAACAGGTACATGAATATGTTGGCAGAACTGTGAATTGGCCTATTGTAGAAAAGTGACTTAAATGATTAAATGTATCCTTTAATATAGCGTTATGCTGAGCATTTACCTCAAGGAGTTCAAAGACAAAAGGAAAGAACCTCTACAAACCAAAATATTTCCAGTAATACTTTCTGTAGTATCAAATAACCAGGGAAAATAATGCATGTCTATCAATTGGGAAATAGCTAAACAAATTGTGGAGATGCATGTAGTGGGGTATATTGCATACAGCTATGTAGCCCAGTGGATAGAGCACTGGACGTGGAGTCAGGAAGATACTGAGTCAAATCTAGCCTCAGACATTTACTAGCTGTATGACCCTGGGCAAGTCACTTAACCATTGTTTGTCTTAGTTTCCTCATCTGTAAAATGGGATAATGACAAGTCTCCCAGGGTTGCTATGAGGATCAAATGAGATAATATTGTAACGTGCTTAGCCCAGTGGCTGGCACATAACAAATGCTGTCTAAATGTTATCTGTTATTATTATGTTATTGCACCATAAGAAATGATCAGAGTGAAGAATTCACAGATACTTGGGAAGACTTATATGAACTGTGCATGGGGGGAAGTAAGCAGAACCAAGAGAATATAAATAATGTAAAGGAAAACAACACTGCAAGACATCAGAACCTAGATTGATATATTGGCCAGGCTTGACTCCTGAGATCTGATACTGAGCCATGGCTTCCTCCTTTTAATAGACAGATGATAGACTAGATATGGGATGAATGAATGAATGGCTGCAAAAGCATGTTGTAAGTGCTTACTATGTGCCACGAATGAGGCTAAGCACTAGATATGAAATTTTAAAAATAAGACAGACCCTGGCCTCAAGGAGATTACATTCTAACGGGGAAAACAACACATACAGAAGAGTGGTGTCCGAGGAAATGCTTTGGTCTGGGAAATCACACTGAGTAAGGATAATTGCCTGGCACACTTGTTCCAAGTTTGGTAGTGTAGATTTGATTAAGGTTCCCAGAAAAAGAGGTGGAAGTTGGGAAGGAAAGGGAACCACACAGCAAGAATGCAGTCACATTGTGTTTGGTGGGGCTAAGGCTCACTAAGTACCATGAGCTCTCCACAATCAGTGAGCACTACATCAGGGCATGAACAGGACCAGTGGAAGGTAGAGGGTGGGTCGGTATGAGGCATATACTTTCAGACATGATTAAAGTGTTGTGGTTGTGTTTTTTGCTTGTTTTGATTTGTTTTGCATAACTCTATTTGTTATAAGAATGGGTTCAATGGCAGGAGGAACATTATTGAGAAACAGAAGTGACATCCTTAAAAAGCACAACTAAAATATTTTTAAATTAAAAAAATGTATATCCTACAGGTATCCTAAAAGTTTTAGTGTAGTTTTAACCTAGTAAAGCTTAATATTTCACTAAAACTTTGGTGACATCTCATGAGAATTATGCTATAGCAAGCGGTGTGCAAGATTAATTAAGTAGTACATTATGCTACAATAAATGTTATATAAGATTAGTTACAACGACAAACCTCTTAAGGGATGATAGTTAACTGTGTTGGGTAATTAAAAACAATCATATTATAAAGGTCTTAAAACCTGTATTCCTCACCAGTATCTTTCATTTGATGGGAGAGACAGGGGCAGCAGAAAAAGGGAGCCTAAGTGACTTGCCCAAGGTAACAGAAGTAGCATCAGTGGTGAAATCTGAACCAAAGACCTCTGACCCCAGATATAGGATCATTAAACTTTGTCTCCCTGGGCCTCTTTCAAAAGGTATTGATATTTTGGTTATTTTTCGAATGATCCTAAGTAACCCTTCATGGCACAGTGGATAGAGCGCCAGATTAGGAAGCAGAAAAACTCATCTTCTTGAGTACAAATCTGGTTTCAGACGCTACAAGTTGTGTGATCCTGGACAAGTCACTTAACTCTGTTTCAGATTCCTCTCTGTAAAATGAGGTGGAGAAGTGTGATAGTAATGGCAATTAAAGATTCCCCTGTATTGGCTTGGTTTT
>NW_027185771.1:7491431-7575866 GCF_028583685.1 Petaurus breviceps papuanus
CCAGGAACTAAGATTGCTGAGAACTTGCCTCGTGTCAAGATGAAGAAAAGACCTCCATTTGGGTATTAAGTGCTGTGTTTAAACTTGATGTAACTCTGGGGTAGATTCAATTGTGATCCAGGGGTGGGGAACTTTTGACCTTTTTGTGTTCTATGGTTGAGCAAATGAATGTATTTTACTTATGTTTGGAAACTAATCTCCATTTGAGAAGAGGGGCTTTGTGGTGGACTTAATTAAGGTATAGCCTAGGGGTGGAGAAGTATTTGGAACAGAGACTTTATAATTGATTGAATGATTGGAAAGTCCTGGGGTGGGGTAGGCCTTGGAGATGATTTAATCACACTTAGTAAATGCTGTATTTTGAATGATGTCATGTTTTGATCTTCTCTGTTCTGGGTTTGTTACTGAATAAAATAGAGAGCACCTATGCTGGTATTTTGAACCTGGGAAGTTGCCTTCTTTTGGTATTATATTACAAGAAGGAAATGGCAAATCACTCTAGTATCTTTGCCAAGGAAACCTCAAATGGGGTCATGAAGAGTCAGACACAACTGAAACAACTGAGCATGAACAAATTTAAAGCTAAAGAAATATGGCAGGATCTTGTACCAAGTAATATCTGAACTGGGAGGTTCTGAGAACAAAGGACATTGTAGCTGGAAGGGGACCTTAGAACACAGAGTGTTGGAAGTTTAGAACATGGGATGTCTGAGTAAGATGGAACCTTAGAGGCTAGCCCCTTCATCTGGCAAATGAGCATAGGGTCATCATAGATGAAAGAAATGAACAAAATGAAGAACGATATGGTTATTTGTGTGGGAGCAAATATATTGTTTTTCAGTGTGGTCATGAGCCTGAAATTTGGCTCAGCCATGCCGAACCTGAAACCTTATTCTTCTCAACTGGACATGAGTTTAATTTAACATAAAATGCCTTAAACCACAAAGCGCTGGCTATCTTTTAACCCAGATTCCTTTTTTTTCAAGTCTTTAGCCCTCTCTAAGCAGCTCTATCTCAGACATTCCATGGAAGCAGGCAAGTTCCTGCTGAAATTCTCCAGATCAAAGCTTCATTTGTTCCAAATATGATTTATTCCTAACATCTGCCAGGATGTTGTTCTTCAATAATGCTGGAGAATTCAATATAAACATATTTACTAAAAACCAACAGTAGAGTCTCTCTAGTCAGTTCTTTCCAGGATTCATTTTCTTTTCTCCCCTTCTTTTATGGGAAGCATGGATAATAGTAACACAGCACTGATCTCTTCATGCCCAGCTCCTCCAGCTCCCCTACCTCCTAAACAGTCATTTGGGGTTAGGTTTCCTATAAAGAGTCAAATACCTTGGAGAAATGGTTATGGGATGTCCATCCAAATTCTAAGTTCAATTTCTCACCTTAGATACTCACTAGACTTAAGCTTCAAGACATTAGGCCCCATATCTTATTTAAACTTTTAGAACCTAGCATGGAACTCCAGATACAACAGGCATTTAATAATTGTTGAAAAAATAAATGAATGGAATTGAATAAATGTACTTCCCAAGAGTTATGTCATAATGGGAGCTGGAGTGTGATTCTAAATGAATTCTAAGGAAATAGCTCTGGACTTGGAGGCAAAAGATTTGACTTGGATTTTCCTACTCTGTGATTTATGAGATGAGAGGAGATTCGTTTTAGAGTTGGGTCGGAGGATGGAGAATACCTAGTCCAGTCCTTTCCCTTTATTCTACCTGCATCACTTGTCTGAGCCATTTAGCTAGAGCCCCGGATTTAGAATCAGGAATTCCTGAATTTGAATTCTGCCTCAATCACTAACTAGCTCTGTGACCTGGGCGATTAAACTCTCAGCGTCAGTCTTCTCATCTGTAAAATGGGGATAATAATAGCACTTATTACCCAGAGCTGTTGTGAAGATACATACATACATATATGTACATATATACACACATATGTGCAAACCTTAAATTGCTGTACAAATGCTAGTTAGCATAATTACTAAACTGGGTCTTAGCTTTCTCAACTATAAGGGAGAAGCTTGGACTAAATGAGAGCTAAGGTCTTTGTGACTATTGCCTATGATCTTGTGCCTCCTACGTTTGAGGAGCTAAGGACGTCTTCCAGCAAACAAAGCTATGTTGCTAATACAATGCCTTAAAGCCAGTGATCATTGGGCGTATCTTCATGATGAGTTTGTTTTCAACAACTAATGGAGAACCAACTCATTTGGCTGGAGCAGCGCAGTTGACGAAGCTCATGGGTTCGGCCCCCAACTAGATCAGTTAGTTGTGTTCTTTACTAAAAGCACAGATTGGAACCCCAATCTGGCTACCTAGCTTAAAAAGGCATTTTAAGGCCCTGGTCACAAGACATTCTGTAATCTGGCTACATTGGTCTACTTACTTTTCCTTAGACATGACATTCCATCTCCCAGCTGCATCCCTTTGTATTGGACTGTTTCCTCTCCCCCTTTCCCCCAAGCCTGGAATACTCTCACTCCTCTGCTTCTCTGGCTTCCTTCAAGAATCAGCTCAAGGGGGTGGCACAGCAAGTAAGAGCACCAGCCCCAGAGTCGGGATGACCTGGGATTGAATCCGGGCTCAGACACTTAGCACCCACCCAGAAACACCTGGCTGTGTAACCTTGAGCAAGTTACTTAACCCCAATTGCTTAAAAAAAAAAGAATCAGCTCAAATTCTACCTCTCCAGGAGGATTTTTCTACTTTCTCTCTCCCAATCCTTTCCTTCCAAGTTGAATTTGAATTCAAACAGTATATAACTTGTAGGAACATAGTTATTTATAGTGTCTTCCACCCTATTCTTACCCCTATTAGAATAGAAGCTTCTTGAGGCAGGGACCATGTTTTTACTTTTCAGTTTTTGTATCTCCAGTATTTAGCACAATGCCTGGCACATAGCAGCATTTGATAAATTATTGCTAACTCACTGACATGCAAAGAACATAAATCCATGTCTGGAATGCAAATATTTGATGCCCAATTAATTTAAACATTATTAAGCATCCACTGCATGCCATCATGCAATATTGCTTTTGCTGTATACAACATTCTCCTGGTTCTGCTCACTTCACTTTGCATCATTTCATACGAGTCTTTATGGGTTTTTCTGAGATTGTCCTCTTAGTCATTGGTCATCAGGTCATGACAGGGAGGCAGAAGTTGTGAACTAAGTGGAGATTTCTCAGATACATCTCTTAGACCTAGTTGCTGCTGCTGCTGCTGCTACTGCTGATGTTTGTTCTTCTTTCTGGAGGAGGACCATGACATCAGGGAGGTGATGCCAAGACATGCGAGTGAATTGGATTTAAGCGAGGGAGGGCTGTGCAAAGACATCAGTCTCACTTTATCCTCCAGAGCCATCTGGGTCCAGTGTAAGGAGTCTCTGGAATAACAAAATCCTAGCCTGACCTAAGAATGAGTAACATTCGTGATACAGAAGAACAACCAGTACCATTCTCTGGTATGTGAGTCATTGTGGGTCTGGGGATGGATCAGACTCTAGAAACTCTGAGCTTTTTCCCCCTTGTTTGAAGGTTGGTGGGGAGGAATAAGTTCATCCATTGTAATATTATAAGCCTGGAAAACTTTATAGATTTCTGAAGGTGGTGAAGGCTCACAAGATGGGTGGGCTGTTTGACCTCTGGGGGCTAGTACACCAGGGCATCACTGAGTCTGGAAGGAGTACTGTCAGTCTGGAGGGCTATGAAGGCCCCTAGGGAAGAGACTTTTTGGAGAGAGAAGATAAGTTTTCTGGACTGTTTATAAACTGGAAGGAAGGAACAGTCTCCAGGGTCCATGACACTGTGTTTCTTGGCATTCTGGGCACTGGGATTGGTGGATACTGAAGATTCTTTGCAAAGTTTTGCTTGAGGGTCTAGAATTTAAACTTGCAACCCTGCAGCATTCCTGTTATTTTAAAATCCTGATTACTTGGCAATTCACATTTTTAAGATCATTAGGTGAAATAGGTAGGTGGAGTGGGGGTGGGGAGAAAGAGAGGGTGGAGAGAGGGAGGGAGGAAAATAAGAAAGGCAAGGATAGGACAAAATTATGTAAAGTTCTAGAAAAGAGTCAGTACCTAATCATCTTGAAGTGTTCACAGAATATTAGCAGTAACAATTAAAAAGGCAGGTTGGATTGCTTTCAGGAAACTGCAAAGGTTCTTTGCTCACCCTAAATTTCTCTCAGAAGCAAAGGCCTACCTTTTTTTAAATATTCATATTCTACCAATGTTGTATGACAAATAATATTCTAATATAGTAGCTTCCAAAGCTTTATTCCGAATCATTTTTTAAAAGAGTATTACACAGAAGGCAAGGGAAAAGTACATGGTGGATATGAGCAGGATGAAATATATAAGAAATAAGGAATTGTACAAGACATGCAGCAAAGGATATTTTCCAGAAATGAATGATTGGGGAAAAATAGATAATGAGCTTTGTCATGTGGCAAGAGTGAGACATAATCGGTGAGCAGCCCCTGAATTTCATTAATATCTTTATTATACTAGGAGAAAGCTAAGAATGTCCCTACCATGTTGACTTGCTCTCCTCCACTGAATTTATGGAAGATCACAGACAAGAGTCTTAAAGAATGGCAGACACAGTTGGATTTGCTTATATGCAGAGTTTAAGGAACTTCCTACATTGGTGAAATCACCTGTCCACGGAGTATATGTTAGCATGCACTATGGATGGGCAACTAATATTTACTGACTGATCAATTAATTAGTAAGTAGCTCTCCCTTGAAATAATGACTTTTTATACAAAATCAGACCAGTGCCATAAATGAGAAGTCAGAATTTTAACATGGAGAAAATTTTTGGAAATTTTGCCCTGCCCAGAATAATTATAACCATAAAGAGTTCCGTGTATTATTTATTGAATGTCCATAGAATGGACATGGGGGATTCCCTCATAACATATTGCAACTAAAAAGATTAGGTGACTTGCCCTAGGCTGCACAGCTAACATGTATTAGAGATAAGATTTGAATCTTCTGCCTAGTTTCAATAGTTTACCTTACAAAGGTAACCTTACCAATACTGTTCCTGTATCTTTAAGAGACCCTGGAATCTTAGACAGCTATGGTTTAACTCTTTATCCCTTAGGAGTCTGTGAGGAGACTGAGAGTTTAACTATTGCTCTGGAGAGACTTTTCCCTTTGATGGGTTAAGAGAAACTAAGCACAGACTGAAAGAAATGACTAAGAGAACTTTCCTGAGAGAACTGTTTTAACTAGTCTTTTTTTTTTTAACAAACATATATAAGAATCCTTGTAAAAAGACTTTAACTGATACGTTGAAAGAACTGAATGATGGGACTATGTTTCCAGAATTAAGAAGGAATCGGCCATTTTAACAATGGTTAATTGTATCTTCGGCTGTGATCTTTTTCACTGGTGATACACTAAAAATAATTATTTCCATCTTTTCATTTGTTTGTTACACCGTAAAAAAACTGTATAGCCAGAAAACTTGATGTTTATTTATACTTAGGTGATTAGGGGGGTTGATATAAAAAGCAAGATGAGTTTAGAGAAAAAGAGATTTCTTTGGTTTGGTTAATAAATAATATTTAATAATCTGGGGCTAGGACTCCAAGATAATTGATTAACAGGAAAGGTTTTGCAATTTTACTAACTGATGAGAAAATATGAATATATTCCACTTATTTTAGAAGCCAAAAAGAAAATAGATATTGGAAATAAGCCAGCTGCAGGTGGAGAAAGGGGCTATTCCTCTCTGTAGGCCTTATACTAACTAGAGAGGTGACTAAAACCCTGTTACATATCTATTTAATCCAGGCCTGTGATTTCATTTGTACAGGGAACACCACTGTAGCAGCTGCTAAATTAAAACTGCTAGGGTTCATTTCATTGTGCCTGGTTTGTGGTTTCTATGACCTTCCCTATAATGTATATAAAGATATATTTGTTTCTTAGAATTTTATAATTGCAAATGCCATCCTTCCTCTGGGGAATGTAAATGAGTTAATATTGCTTGCTAGAAAATATATACACTGTCACTTTTTTCCCTTTGTTAGGTTCTCTGAATATTAGAACTCCTCAGGAAGACTTATGCCCATATAACTGGCTACTATCCTATATTCTGTATCTATGTAGTTTTAATTTCATCTTGATTTCTTTTGACTTCCCTTCTGAAATGAGTCAATCTCCCCATCTCTCTGCTTTTAGCTTCATAGATATGCACTCACCTGGGTTCATATAGCCCCAAAGTAACTGAGATTATAGAAAAGACCCTCCACATCTCTTTTGTGCCAACCTCAAATAGAGAAACTTTCCAGTTTTCCTCTAAAGGAGAATATATACCTAATACATATCAAAGATCAGTCTTTTCCTGTACAAAAATGAAAGGTGGGTAGCTCTCTTGGGTGATGCTAAGCCATCACCCCAACTTGGTCCTAGATTCCTACATTATCCCCCTCCTGTGTCTAGCCAGGTGCAAAGGATATCCTTTAATCAATCACCCTGGAATATGTAAGGCTCATATGGAGGCTTCTTCCTCTTCCTCTTCCCCAGTGCAGGTGCTAAATTAACATGTAATCATTCACTTGGAGAGGCCTTTGCTGCCAAAGGGAGGGACTCAAACAGAGAGCCCTCAGCTGCAGTGAGTGATCAATCCTATTTGAAATTCCCAACATGGAAACATCTTCTGCTAAAACAAATGAGCCTCTTTTCTGTTACCTAGAGACCTAAAGAATCACCTGCAGCGATGAGAGATTCAGTGATTTGCCCATGGTTACCTGCCCATGTCTTTCTGACTCCAAGGGCATTCTGTTAGTGATCTCCATATAGTAAACTATGCCGTTCAAAATGCCAAGTATCTGTATAGAGCACAGCTGGCCTACAAGGCCCAAGCAAAGGCATTAAAAACTTCTTTATATTTATGTGGTCCTTATAATATCTCAATATCAGGTCTCACCGCCTGCATACAGAGATATATGATCTCCTCCCTAGGAAGCCAAGCCCATTACCCTGAGGGCAGAGCTGGTCCTTAGAGATATTTAGAGAGGTTGAGGAGGGGCCCTGGCTTCTTTCCCCACTTTATTCTTCCAACCCTGTGAATTGCCAAAAGGATAAGTTATCACAACAGGCTACTGGGCACATGCCCGAAAGCCCCTGGCTTACCCACTCTCTAGTCCCTGGGTTACTAATCCTCTAGTCCCTGGTTATACCACTCTATACCACCCTAAGAGGTGGTGGGTGGGCTTCTTTTCCTAGAGGTCTGATGGTCACTTGTCAGGGTTGGTATAGTGGGGAATCTATTTCTTCCAGGCTTTCATTCAACACACATTTACTTATTAATCACCATCTGTATGCCAGGCACCATGTTTTCGTGTGGGGGATAGAAGGACAAAAACTAATCAGTCCCTGCCCCATAATGTAAGGCGCTTATGTTATTTTCAAGCCAGGGGACTGGGAGGATGGTAGTGTTATTCACAGGGAGGAAGGGTAGGTTTAGGGGGAGAAATGATCAGTTCAGTTAGGGATGTGCCTCAGTGGTAACTTTTCATGAATAAGAGGAAAATTAAAGCATGCAACAGAGAACAAGCTATTTGGGGAGAAGGCCAATGAAATCTCCCAAATCCCCAGGTACATTTCTCAGCCTGTTTGATATGAGGAAGTACTGTGTGATATCCTGGCTTACCCTTTTTGAAGAATAAAACATTTGGTCATAAATCTAAACTTTTAAGACTCTCTCCTCCCTGTAGGTTAAAGTCCAAATGCTTCAGCCCAGCATTCGCAGACTCCACAATCTGGCCCCACACAATTTTTACCACCTTATCTCCAATTACTCCCCCAAGATGAACTTTCTGATTCAACACACAATCTGCTCAGGACATCACAGT
This sequence comes from Petaurus breviceps papuanus, assembly GCF_028583685.1. Lineage (NCBI taxonomy): Eukaryota > Metazoa > Chordata > Mammalia > Diprotodontia > Petauridae > Petaurus > Petaurus breviceps. The sequence goes on from NW_027185771.1 coordinate 7,499,321, forward strand.
GCACTCCCATCTTTGCATATTTGCATCAGGATTCTTCTCCCCTAGAATGCAGAATTCCATCCTAACAGCTCAAAGCTAATCTTCATCCTTCACTCCTAGCTCTTTCCTCTACTAGGAAATCTCCTCTGACCAGCCCATCAAAGCTTATGTTTTTCTCCTTTAAACTCCTTGGGCGCTTAGCGTGGAACTAATCTTTTAGTATTGGCAATATTGTTCACAGGCCAGCTAGGTGCTGCAGTAGATAGAATGCCAGGCATGGAATCAGGAAGACTCATCTTCCTGAGTTCAAATCTGAACTCTGACATTTACTGGCTGTGTGACCCTGGGCAAGTGACTTGACCATGTTTGCCTCAGTTTCTTCTTCTGTAAAATGAGCTAGAGAAGGAAATAGCAAACCACTCCAGTGTCTTTGCCAAGAAAGCGCCCCAAAACAGGGTCATGAAGAGTTGGACACAACTGAACAATAATATTTTCACATTGTTATGGTGCTTCATGGCTTAAAAAAAGTTTTGTCCAAAAATCCCTATGGGTGAGATTTTATTACCCCCATTTTATTGACGAGGAAAATAAGATTCAGTGAAGTGAAGTCACTATTACCTTATAGTATTAGTTATCTTTTAATCTTTATAGGTCATCTACCCCAGCTAGAATATAAACTGCTTTAGGACAGGAATGATGATGATGATGATGATAACAATATTAACTAGCACTTTAAGGTTTGCATAATGTTTTACATATCTCATTTGATTCTCACAACAACCCTATGAAGTAAATGCCACTATTATACCCATTTTACAGATAAGGAAACTGAGGCTGAGAAAGACAAAATAACTTGCCCAGAGTCACACAGGTAGTACATAGCATCTGAGATGGGATTCGAACACAAATCTTCCTGACTCCAAGTCTAGTACTAGATACACTTTCCCACCTAGCTACCTTACTAGGGTACTGGAGTTGTGGAACCTGGGTTCTAATCCTAGTTTGACTGCTTACTGTAAGCTCAGGCCTTTAGGCAAATCAACCTTCTCATCTGCAAAATGAAGAAAGAGACAGTTGAACTCAATGAGCTGTATCACCTCTTCCCAACCAAAACCCCACCATCCCAAATCTTGTACTTTTTTGTACCCTGCAGAGACCCTTCACAGCTTGTGGCTCTAAAACATTACTCTAAATTTATTGAATGCAATACATACAAGCAGATCGATTGTTCCCTTGACTTTCCTTGGTGTGTCTTGCCTGTATTCCAGATTCCCTTCTACCATCTTTGCCCAACCCTCAGCCTCACATATTGATTCAATCATTTCTGGTAAAGCTCTTGTAAATTTCTTTTTGTGGAATGTCTGCTTTCCCCCCCTTTAGTCTTCTGGAAAACCAACAGATCAAGTCCTGATACTGTAACGAAATCCAGGTTCAGGATTGCAGAAGGCGAGTGTCTTAACAAACACGGAATTTCATGTGTACCCTGGGCCCTGTTAGCAGCTGCCATACCTTTTTTAGAGAGTTCAGCTTTCTCGTGTGTCTTCAAATGCAATCATCATCATGATACTTCTGTGATGTGAGCAATTGTCATCAATGTATTTGGCTTATTTCCCAGAGAAAATAATACCAACAGTGTTATTGAACCTGTTCATATCCTATGAAAAGCTCTGCATTCACCATCCCCTTCCCCAATTTGTACCCTTTTGGTATCCAACTAGATAGAATATATTGTCTTTTCCAGAGGAGATACTGGTCAGGGGATCTACACAGAGCCCAAGCATCATCTCGAGTCTGCAACAAGTGGACCATTCCACTGGATGAATCCCTAGCTGAATCCTTGGAAGTCTCTATGAAGTGACCTTGGGCCGAGTAGATGCACACAATTCAAACCCCATCTTCTGCATGCAGTCTTTCCTAACCCCTTCCTCAATCCCAACTGCTAACGCTCTCCTCTATTTGGTTACTGTGTATGTATTTGTCTTTATCCACTTTATACTTGTGCTATATACATTATTATATGCACTTGTTGTCTCTTCCATTGGTATGCAAGTTCTTTGAATACAGGGAGTATTATTTCATTCTTTGGACTCAAATGCCCAGAACCTAGCACAGAGCCTGCCATGTTGTTGTTTTTGCTGTTCAACCCCTTACAAGATTTGCCATGACCCCATATGGGGTTTTCTTTGCAAAGACACTGAAGTGGTTTGCCATTTCCTTCTCCACCTCATTATACAGATAAAGAAACTGAAGCAAACAGGGTTAAGTGACTTGCCCAGAGTCACACAGCTACTAAGTGTCTGAGGCTGTATTTGAACTCAGATCCTCCTGATTACAAGTCCGTCACTCTATCCACTGTACCACCTAGCTGGTACGTAGTAGATGCAAGTAATTTTGTTTGATTGATTTGCCTGGTGTCTTCAGTGACAGCTGCTGGATTTGAAGTCAGCACATTTGAGTTTGCTTCCTCCTGCCTTTGCCATCTTGGTCTAGTCCAAATCTCTGGATCTCTGTTTCCCCCTTTGTAACATGAGGGGACTGATCACATGAGTAATCTCTTAGGTGCCCTACAGCTCTAAATCCCACAATTGCGTAACCTTCTCATTTTCCTTTGTTCTTATATTCCAGGTTTTCCTTGGGAGCCTCCATTCACAAATTAAACAAAGTGGATCCATCAGCTGTTGGCTAGTAAATGTCCCAAGCTCTTCTAACCCATCCTTCTGGGTTCAGTCAGATATTAGAAGCAGTACTGAAAGAGAAAGAGCTGCTCAAGAATTCCGAGTAGGGAGGATACTAAGAATCATAATAGTAACAACAGTGATCTAATATATTTGTATATAGAAAAACACAGTTTGAGAGGCTGAGTAGACAATGATTTGGCCTCAGAGACGGGGAGACATGGTTCTGTGATGTCTCTGACATGTGAGTCTGAGTGAACCTGGGCAAGTCATTAACTCTCTAATGGCTCTGGGCCAGTGATGCCAAATTCAAATAGAAATGCATGTCACTAATCTGCACATAAGGATCTCTGTGGGTTACAGATTGACTTAGTTTAAAAGTAATGTTATCTATGTCTTATTGTATCTTTATTTATCTTAAAAACTATTTCCCAATGACATTTTAATCTGGTTTGAGCCACCTTTAGGAGAGTTATAGGCTACATACAGTCTGTGTGTTTGACCTCTCTGCTCTGGGCAACTCTCTGAGACTGTGTTACATGGAGGATGGAGACCACCTTGCATTGGTGGAAAGAGTTTCCTCTCAATGAAATCCAACACACTGTCTGCATTCCTATAGTATAGAGTTTATAGAGTACTTTCTCCCATGTGATGAAATTTGATCCTCACAATAATCCTGTGAGGTAAGTGGGAAAAATATTTTTATTCTTATTTTATAAACGAAGAAACTAAAGCTTAGGTTTAAAGGTCTTTACCAAGATTGCTCTGTTAATAAAGTGGCTAGATTGGGATGGATGGGTGATGGATGGGTAGATGAATGGTTGAGTAAAGGAAGGAATGAATAAATGAAAAAGGCATTTATTAAATGCTTACTGCATGCAAATCACTATGTTAAGTACTTGTAGTATAGAGATGAAATCCCTACCCACTCTACATTCTAATGGAGGAGACAAAACCTTTGTATCATCTAGACCACTCAAAGTGCAGTCTGGGGATCCTTTAGGATTCTTTAGACCATTTCCGGGGGCTCTGAGATCAAAACTAATTTTCATAATAATGTTTAGATTTTTAATTTCTAATACAGTAAATATCAATAGATAATAACTCACATAAACACAAGCTCTTTGGTGTGATTGGGGTGAGGCTTCAATAATAATTTGTAAGAGGGGGGAAAAGGTCCAGAGACCAAAAAGTCTGGGGACTGTGATGATTAAAAAGTTTCAAGAGATATAATTTCTAGGTAATTTGATAATTTTATTAATAAGGCCAGAACATTTATTAATAACAGGATTGTCATTTGGCCATCTCTCTTAGGTGGGCTCACAGTTTATGTGCCCTTCGAAGAGTAGGTGTTCCTGAGGGTGGCAATAAACCCTGACTGGTTAACAATTAATGAAAAAATGAATATTACAGTGAGAGATTGGGCTATATTTTAATGAGGGTCTGGGGTACATGACTTGGGTCACCCAAATCTTGGTCAAAGAGATATCAATTTCCATATCACCTGTCTGAAAAGGGAGAGAATTAACATTTTCCATTCCTATCTGAACAAACACAATGAACAGGAATGCACCCATTAGTCCAAACTCAGAATTTCTTTTACTGTCTGATTAACTGTTGGCCTGGGTAAGTCTCAAAGAGACATTTCCTACACTGCTTGGTTTCTGAATAAGGAAGTACGAAAATGGAAAGACCTTGGTTCTAATACAATAATTACTTATTAATACCAGAGAGATAATTTCTCATGAAATGTCTGACCTAGACTAAGGTTAGGAGGAAATCAAAAAGTCACTAAACTCTATTACTTTTTCATTAATTCAATTCAATTGACAATTAATCAATGAACATTGAAATACAATATCAAAACAAAACATCGCTTGCTCTCAGAGAGCTCTCTCCTGAGGAGATACAACATATGTATGCGTGTGTGTGTGTATGCAAATACAATGCACATAAAAAATAACAACAGAAAATAAACAGCCAATATAAGATTTTGTAAGCATGTTGGGTTCTAGGCCAGGAGTGTGGAGATTTGGGTGAAGGAATATAGAAAGTAACCCAACTAATTTCAAGACAAAAAGTTCAGTAGAACTTGAGGGTATCAGAAATGCTTTCATCGAGGAAGCAACAGTGGAACTGTGATTTGGAGGAAGCTGGGATTCTGAGAAGCAGGGTTAGGGAGGGAGGGAATTCCAGACACAGCAGACTACTTGGACAAAAAGACACAGGAAGTAGAGATGGAAGGTTGTGTGTGTCGGTCAGTTAGTAGGTCGATTTGTTTGAACCAGAGAATGTGAGGCTAGAAAAATAGAGGAGAGCCAGACTGTAGGAAGGGGGTTTATTTGTGTTTTATCCCAGAGGTAATAGGGACCCAGTGAAGATTTCTGAGTGATGGGAGGAGCCTGGTCAGATATGTTTTAGGAATATGAATTTGGCATCTGGATAGATTTGGATGCATGGAAAATGAACACAAAAATAAGTGATTTATTTGACTGGCAAACCCAAATTGGATATATGCATCACTCTAGTCTAGGATATAGTAACTTCACCCTTTTACTGTTGTCTTCAAACTGCTGTTTTGTGAGTCTAAAACTCACCTAGCTGTTGTGAGGACTGAATAAGATAATGCATGTGAAGTGCATCCTAACTATCCACCTCATTTATATTTTTAATTCCATTTGTCTTTCTAGTGCCTTTTGGGGTTTCTATCTTCATCAGTCAACTCTGATTTCATTACCCTTTAGTCTCACCTAGACAGTTGTACTGATCAGATCAGTTCAGATAGGAGAAACTGCTTCTCTACCACTGCCCATACGGAATTGGAAATGTCCCATCAGGGCCAATATGGCACCAGGCTAGAGACCTGTTCTCTGACCCAGGGAAGACAGACTTCTGCATGATCAGAATACAGAGCATCACCATGGCCTTGGCTACACCTCTTGCATACACGTGAGTTCTCACAATCCCTAAATAACACCCTAACTTTATAAAAACAAGCCGTATTTCCCCCATCTCTAAGGGGTTAGAGAAGATGACAACAAGAAGGGCCTCCTCTGATGCCTCATCATGGAGTGAGGAAACTGGGGATCCCCCAAGGCTATGCCAGTGGCCCATAATCGTTAGCATTTATATAGTGCTTTAAGGCTCATAGAGTGTTCTATACATTACTTTCACACATAATGCATATCTATACACATATATGTGTGTATCTATACACCTATATACTTACATGTGTATGTTATACATGTTCGTTTATATATAAATATGTTTATATATAATTAGAAACTCATTTCAACCTCAGAACAACCTGGGAGGAAGGTGCTATTCCCCATTTTGTAGATGATGAAACTGAGGCAGACTGAAGTTAAATGACTTACCCACAGGCAAACAGAAAGTATCTGAGACAGGATTTGAACTCAAGTCTTCCTGATTCCAAATCTAATAATCTATCCACTACACTACCTAGTTGCCTGACTATAAATTCTAACCAGTAGGTTGACAACAGTAGGTAATGAATATTTGGCCATGGTAACCCATCAATATCGAAATATGTGAGTGTTTATAAAAATATATCCAAGACACACACACACACACATATATATATATATTATATATATATATATATACCCATATGTATGTATATGTATCCATTAAGTATATAATTATACATGGGTGTATATCCATATGTATATACGTATCCATTAAGTATTGAACTATATATATGTGTGTATATTAATGTGTATACATGCACCCATTAAGTATCGAACTATATATATGTGTGTGTGTGTGTGTGTGTATTAATGTGTATACATGCATCCATTAAGTTTCGAACTATATATGCATGTGTGTCTCAAGTACTGAATTATTCTAAAACTTAGTACAATTTTAAGTTGTTAAACCTTAACACTGTGCTAGCACTTTTGGGACACCCTCTATATAGCTGCAAGCATGACTAGAAACCAATTTATGGAAAAACAATATGGAAGATAATTTAATGGCTGGAATTAGGGTGGAGGGGCCCCAAACTACAGTGTAGTACTGTTCCCATTACTGAATGAAAGCTGGATGATCATTTATCAGTTTGGGCAATTAGATAGGATCCTTATTCAGACACTGGTTGGGTTGGAGAGGCTCTGGGTTACCTTCTAACTGAGAGTCTATAATTATGTAAATTAACTCCCCTTGACCTAAGTCAGATCTGTGAACTTACTCCCTTTTATCAAGAGAAAGTAAATTCCTCTGATGTTTAAGGGGGTTAGGTAGGGTTAACCATTAGAGTCCATGATCCATTTGATGAATTACTTGATCAACAGGATGAAACAATAGAGTAGGCTCTAGTTTGGAGAGGGCTAGGCTGACCATGCCAGTGGCATTTTTCAGAATTCAAGATGTTACCCTTCTGTGTCTTGTAGCACAGCTACCCTTTTCTGCCACCTATAGAAGCAAAAGTATTCTTATTCACACTCTTTTCTCTCTTGTCTCCTTCCCTCTCCCTTTTCCTTCCTTCTTTCTCATTTCTCCTTCCATCTTTCATTCTCTTTCTCTCTCTCCTCTCCCTCTTGGTATCATGGGTAGAGGGTTAGATTTGATTACTACATCAAATCCAGTGTCTGAGACTTACCTTCTGTGTGATCCTAAAATATGTAGCCTCTCTGAATCTCAGTGTAAATAGGGACACAAACACTCATAACACTTACCTCGCTGGGTTAATATAAAGATCAAATGAGATCCTGGGCATAGAATGTTTTGCCCAGCTGGAAGTGCTATTGAAATATCAGTTATAGTAATTATTTATGGCTTGCCTTACTTCTTCTCATCACTGTGAACTACTTCCAATGACAGAGCTGCTAACTGCTAGTGTCTCAAGACAGAATGCTCACCAGGGATTTTTATGGCATCAGGTGAACAAACAGTCTTTGAAAGGCTAACCTAAGAAGTTCTGGCAGTACAAATAAATGTATCACTCTCCTACCTCCTCCAAAGCCCAGGTTAGTCTAATTCCCTAACAATAACCTGAAAGGAAACCCTTTAATTTCAGTGAGAAATTTAATAATGTGTTAGTTTTTCCACAATCCAATCAAGAACAGAACCATTTTGTAAAAATCATTGCATCATACACTGCAGTAAATGACCACAGTAATTTTGCATTTGATAAATCCAAAGATGTAAACTGGATCATTTTGATCATATTAAATTTAAAAGGTTTTGTAAAAACAAAATCAATGCAGCCAAGATTAAAAGGAAAGCAGAAAGCTGGGTTGTTTGTTTGTTTTATGGCAAATGTCTCTGCTAAAGGCCTCATTTTCCAAATATATAGAGAACTGAGTAAAATTTATAAGTATACAAGTAATTTGACAACTTGACCAATATGGAAATATGTTTTGCATGACTGCATATGTATAACATAGCAAATTGCTCACTGTCTTAGGAAGGTGATGGGAGGGAGGAGGGAGAGAATTTGGAGCTCAAAATTATTTTTAAAAATGAATGCTAAAAGCAGAGCCAAGATGGTGGCAAAGAAGCAGTGAGCTCCCCCAACAACCACCTCAAATCCCTATAAAATATGGCTCTAAACAAATTTTAGATCTACAGAACCCACAAAGTGACAGAGAAAGAAATCTCCTACTGAAGGCAGCCCGGAAGGCCTACAGGAAGGGCCCACCTCAGCGCACTGGGAGCCAAGTGCAGTCCCCTGTGAGCCATGAGGTTTTGTCCTCAGGGAAGCCCAGACAAGTGGCAGCTAGAGCAGACTTCAGAAGAGTGAATCATCTGCAGCTGTGGTGGTTTCCAGACTCCTCAACCCATAAACACCAAAGAGCAAGTAAAAGGTCAGTTGGAAACTCTGTTGGAAAGGAAGGGCATGGTCTGGCTCCTGCCCCTGGGGTGAGAGGTGGCAGAGTCACAGCAGCTGCAGCCGCTTCCCTGTGATGCTGCCTCCAGAGCTCCTGGCCTGCAGATCAAAGGGGGACCAAGTGACCATTCAGTGGGTAATTGTTTTGCTTTAACCTGCTTGGATCTGGATTGTGATCTTGGGTGGAGGTCCTGGGGTGTGTGGCCAGTGGGCCAGACCTTGTGGGAACTTCAGAGAAGGCACCCTCCTAATAACTCCATCAGCTGCAAAAACCCCAGCAATTTCAGACAAAGCTCTCCTCTCTGGAAGTAGAGTTCTACCACAGCAAAGAGCGCAAAAGTCCAGTAATTGACTGGCAACATGAGCAAGCAGAGGAAGCAAAGAAAGCAGAGTAATCAAACCTTAGATTCCTTTTTGGGGGACTAAAAGGATTAAAGCATGGAATGGGAGGAAGACAATGAAGACAGAGGTCTTGCATCAAAAGCTTCCAAGAAAAATATGAATTGGCGGCGGCGTGGCGGATGCAGGCCGGGAAGGCGTGGCGGCGGTGGCGGCCCGGCAGACGCAGGCCGGGAAGGTGAGGTGGCGGCGCGACGCGGCGGACACAGGCCAGGAAGGTGAGGCGGCGGCGCGGCGGCGGACGTAGGCTGGGAAGGCGTGGCGCGGCCGGCAGACGCAGGCCTGGAAGGGGCCTGATCAACTCTGAGGGCAAGTCTTCCCACCAACCACAAGGGCCACCACCAGGCCTATCACTAAAGGGCTGGGACTGGAAAGAGCAAGATAAGAAGCAAATACAGGGGCCCCTGTACTGGATAGCAAACACTCCTGGGGCTGCCACTTCATAGCCCAGAGATCTTTTTAAAAAAAAGCTCCTTTCAGGACCTCCAAAGACGAGGATGACAGAGTGAACCCCACTAGCTCCAAACCCCTCCTCTGACCCTGAAAATATAGTAACTATTGCCCAGGGCAAAACCCTCTACAGTAAAGGCTTGGGATCCTAGAGGAAGGGCATGGTTAGGACCCTGCCTCAAAATGGGTAGAAAGCAGACTACAAAGACAAAGACTCTGGAGTCCTACTATCCCCAGAGGGAGGAACCAACCTCAGAGGGAGACAATGTGGACTCCACACCCACAGCTGAAACTTCAACAAGGAATGGATCCCAAGCACAGAAGGCTCTCCTAGATGAGATCAAAAGGAACTTTGAAAGCAAAATGAGAGAGATAGAAGACAAAATGAATAATTCTCTCAAAATGAAAATAGCAGAATTCGAAAAACATTATAATGAGGAAAACATCTCTCTAAAAAGAAAAGTGTATGATATGGAAAAGGAGCTTCAAAAATTAACCAAAGAAAATGATTTGCTAAAAACCAGAATTAAACAAATAGAAATAAATAACTCTATGAGGAACCAAGAATTAGCCAAGCAAAACAACAAAAATGAAAAATTAGAAAAAGAGGTAAAATACCTCAAAGAAAAAATAACTGACCTGGAAAACAGATCCAGGAGAGATAATCTGAGAATCATAGACCTACCAGAAAATCATGATGAAAAAATGAGCCTGGACAACATTCTCCAAGAGCTCGTTAAGGAAAACTGCCCTGAGATACTAGAACCTGAGGGGAAAATAGAAATTGAGAGAATCCACCGGACACCTGCTGTAAGAGATCCCAAACTGAAAAATCCTCGAAATGTTGTGGCCAAACTCCAGAACTACCAGATAAAAGAGAAAATACTTCAAGCGGCCAGGAAGAAACAATTCAAATATCGAGGGTCCACAGTGAGGATTGCACAGGATTTGTCAGCCTCTACACTGAAAGATCAGAGGCAGTGGAATACAATTTTCAGGAAGGCAAAAGAGCTCGGATTACAACCAAGGATTACATACCCAGCGAGACTGAGCATATTCTTCCAGGCAAAGAGATGGTCATTCAATGATATAACAGAGTTCCAGACCTTCTTGATAAAAAAGCCAGAACTCAGTGGAAAATTCAACCTCCAATTACGAGAAGCAACAGTGACTTAGAAAGGTAAACAAGGAGAACACACACACACACACACACACACACCCTGCTATTTGATAAGAGCAAACTGGTAAGAGACAAGTACAGGGTATGAGTATAAAATACACAAAATGACGATTTTTAAAAAATCTTGTTAAGGGCTACAAAGGGACAGGGTGAAGTGGAAAAGGGTAAATTATGCCACTCATAGAGGCATAAAAACTGTATAGCAGAGGAAAAAAAGGGAGGGTGTTGGGAAGCATATGAGCTTTTCCCTCATTGGTTCTGGTACAAGGAGGGATTAACAACCAGTTAAGCATAGGATGCTATAGAGAAGGAACACAAAAAGAATCATTTTAGAGGGAAAAAGGGGAGGGAGAGGAGCTTCGCATGAGATCTGTTCCTGTCATTCTTGATGCAAAGAAAAAATAGCATACTTCATTAGGTATAAAAATATCCTACAGGCAGTAGGAGGGGGAAAGGGTTACAAAAGGGGGGTGGCAGTGGTTTGTAGGGAAGGAAGTAGTAAGGGGAAAAGGGGAGGAAAAGGGAGGGGGGCCAAAAAGGGAACACTGAGGGAGGCGGTGGTCAAAAGGAAAACTATTAAGGGGGGGAAGGGAGAAGGGAGGGAAAATATGAACATTAACAGGGGCAGGAATAGGATGAGGGGGAAGAAACAGATAACAATCATAACTGTAAATGTGAATGGAATGAACTCTCCTATAAAACGGAGACGGATAGCAGAATGGATTAGAAATCATAATCCTACAATATGCTGTTTACAAGAAACACATCTGAAACAGAGGGATACACACAAGGTAAAGGTAAAAGGTTGGAGTAAAATATATCATACCTCAGCTAAAGTAAAAAAAGCAGGGGTAGCAATCCTTATCTCAGATAAAGCAAATGCAAAAATTGACCTAATTAAAAGATATAAGGAAGGAAACTATATCCTGTTAAAAGGCACCATCTAGAATGAAGCAATATCACTACTTAACATATATGCACCAAGTGTTGTAGCATCCAAATTCCTAGAGGTGAAGGTAAAGGAATTAGAGGAAGAAATAGATAGCAAAACTATCTAGTGGGAGACCTTAATCTCCCCCTATCTGAACTTGATAAATCCAACCTCAAAATAAACAAGAAAGAAGTTAAGGAGGTGAGCAGGATTTTAGAGAGGATAGGTATGATAGATCTCTGGATAAAACTGAATGGGGATAAAAAGGAATATACTTTCTTCTCAGCGGTTCATGGCACATACTAAAAAATTGACCATGTTCTAGGGCATAAAAACCTCACAATTCTATGCAGTAAGGCAGAAATATTAAATGCATCATTCTCAGATCATGATGCAATAAAAATTATATGCAATAAAGGGCCAGGGAAAGACAGACTAAAACCTAACTGGAAATTAAACAATTTAATCCTAAAGAATGAGTGGGTCAAACAAGAAATTATAGAAACAAGCAGTAATTTCATTCAAGAGAATGATAATAATGAGACAACATACCAAAATCTGTGGGATGCATTAAAGGCAGTTCTTAGGGGAAGTTGTATATCCCTGAGTGCATACGTGATTAAATCAGAGAAAAGGGAGCTCAACGAATTGGGCATGCAATTAAAAAACCTAGAAAAAGAACAAATCAAAATCCCCAATTAAATACTAAACTAGAAATATTGAAGAATAAAGGAGAGATTAATAAAATCGAAATTAAGAAAACTATTGAACTAATAAATAAAACCAAGAGCTGGTTTTATGAAAAAACCAACAAAATTGATAGACCCTTAGTCAATATGATAAAAAAAAAGAAAGACAAAAACCAAATTATGAGTATCAAAAATGAAAAGGGTGAATATACCTCCAATGGAGAGGAAAGCAAAACAATAATTAGGAAATATTTTTCCCAATTGTATGCACATAAATTTGACAATCTTAGGGAAATGGATGAATATTTAGAAACATACAAGTTGCCCAGATTAACTGAAGAGGAAGTAAATTACTTAAATAATCCCATCTCAGAAAAAGAAATTGAACAAGCCATCAGTCACCTCCCTAGGAAAAAATCTCCGGGGCCATATGGATTCACTAGTGAATTCTATCAAACATTTAAAGAACAATTGATTCCAATACTCTACAAACTATTTGGGAAAATTAGTAAAGAAGGAGTCCTACCAAATTCTTTTTATGACACAAATATGGTACTGATACCTAAATCAGGAAGAGATAAAACAGAGAAAGAAAATTATAGACCAATCTCCCTCATGAATATAGATGCAAAAATTCTAAATAAAATACTAGCCAAAAGGCTACAGTAACTTATCTCAAGAATAATACACTTTGATCAGGTAGGATTTATTCCAGGAATGCAAGGATAGTTTAATATTAGGAAAACCATCAGTATAATTGAGCATATCAACAATAAAAGTAGCAGAAACCACATGATCATCTCAATAGATGCAGAAAAGGCTTTTGACAAAATACAACATCCATTCCTATTAAAAACATTAGAAAGTATAGGAATAAATGGAGCCTTCCTTAAAATAATAGGTAGCATCTATTTAAAGTGATCAGGAAGTATTATATGTAATTGGGAGAAGCTAGAAGCATTTTCCATAAGATCAGGGGTGAAACAAGGGTGTCCACTATCACCCCTCTTATTCAATCTGGCACTAGAAATGTTAGCAGTAGCAATTAGAGAAGAAAAAGAAATCAAAGGAATCAAGTTAGGCAAAGAAGAGATCAAGCTATCACTCTTCGCAGATGATATGATGATATACTTAGAGAATCCTAGAGAATCAAGTAAAAAACTGCTTGAGACAATAAATAAATTTGGCAAAGTTGCAGGATATAAAATAAACCCACATAAATCCTCAGCATTCCTATATATTTCCAATGAAATTCAACAGCAAGAAGTAGAAAGAGAAATCCCATTTAAAGTTACTGTAGACATTATAAAATATTTGGGAATCTACCTGCCAAAACAAACCCAGGACCTGTATGATCATAACTACAAAACACTTTTCACACAAATAAAGTCAGATCTAACTAATTGGAAAAATATCAATTGCTCATGGCTGGGTCGAGCTAATATAATAAAAATGACAATTTTACCTAAATTAAATTATATATTTAGTGCCATGCCAATTAATTTACCAAAAAACTACTTTATAGAGTTAGAAAAAATAGTAACAAAATTCATCTGGAAGAATAAACGGTCCAGAACATCAAGGGAATTAATGAAAAGAAATGCTAGGGAAGGTGGACTAGCCTTACCAGATTTCAATCTGTACTATAAAGCATCAGTCATCAAAACTACTTGGTACTGGCTGAGCAATAGAGGAGTGGATCAATGGAATAGATTAGGCACACGAGATTCAGAAGTCAAAGACTACAGTAATGTATTGTTTGATAAACCTCTAGGCCCTGGTTTTTGGGATAAGAACTCACTATTTGACAAAAACTGCTGGGAAAACTGGAATATAGTATGGCAGAAACTGGACATAGACCATTATCTAACACCATATACCAAAATCCACAAGTCTAAATGGGTTCATGATCTAGGTATAAAGGTTGATACTGTAAGCAGTCTGCTAAAACAAGGAATAGTTTACCTATCCCTTGTGGAGAGGGAATGACTTTATGATGAAACAGGAATTAGAGAACATTATAAAATGTAAAATGGATAATCTTGACTACATGAAATTGAAAAGTTTCTGTACAAATAGAGCCAATGTAACCAAGATTAAGAGGGAGGTGGGAAATTGGGAAAGAATCTTTACAACCTATGTCACTGACAAAGGACTCATCTCTAAAATATACAGAGAACTGAGTCAAATTTATAAGAATACAAGTCATTCCCCAATTGATAAATGGTCAAAGGATATGAACAGGCAGTTTTCAGAGAAAGAAATTAAAGCTATCTATAAGCACATGAAGAAATGCTCTAATTCACTATTGATTAGAGAAATGCAAATCAAAACAACTCTGAGGTACCACATCTCACCAGTCAGATTGGCTAAGATGACAAAACAGGAAAATGACAAATGCTGGAGAGGATGTGGGCAAACTGGAACACTAATGCATTGTTGGTGGAGTTGTGAACTGATCCAGCCTTTCTGGAAAGCAATCTGGAACTATGCCCAAAGGGCTATAAATACTTTCATACCCTTTGATCCAGCAATACCACTCCTAGGGTTATATCCCAAAGAGATCATAGAAATGGGAGAAAGACCCATATGTACAAAAATGTTTATAGCAGCTCTTTTTGTTGTGGCAAAGAATTGGAAATTAAGGGGGTATCCATCAATTGGGGAATGGCTGAACAAGTTGTGGTATATGCATGTTATGGAATATTATTGTGCTATAAGAAACAGGGAGCAGGCGGTCTTCATATTTACCTGGAGAGGCTTAAAAGAACTGATGCTGAGTGAGAAGAGTAGAACCAGGAGGAATTTGTACACAATTACAGACACAACGTATGTGTGATAACCAACTTTGATAGACTGGACTCTTCTCAACAATGCAGGGATATAAGTCAATCCCAAAAGATGCATGATGGAGAGAAAAATGTGCATCCAGAGAAAGAACTAGAAAGAACTAAATTTATATCCAGGTGGAAGCAAAATACCTGATCTTTTTCGTTCTCTTATTTGATTTTATGTCCTCTTTACCATTTTTCATTCCAGCTGGTACAATCCATCCTTATAACCTGACCATTGTATAATGTGAAAGTATTTACAGATTCTATACTTGATTATAAGACGCCATGGAGGGGGGAGGGGAAGGAGGGGGACAAAATGTGAAATTCAAGGAATTGTGGAATTGAATCCTATAAACTAAAAGGAAACAAACAAATTAATAAATTAAAGAATTAATTAAAAAAAAGAAAAATATGAATTGGTTACAGGCCATGGAGGAGCTCAAGTAGGATTTTGAAAATCAAGTAAGAGGAGTAGAGGAAAAACTGGAAAGAGAAATGAGAATGATGCAAGAAAATCAAGAGAAGTGAGTCAACAAACTAACTGAATAAAATAATACCTTAAAAATAGACTAACTCAAATAGCAAAATAGGCCCAAAAAATCCAATGAGCAGAAAAATGCCTTAAAAAGCTGAATTTGCCAGATGGAAAATGAATTTCAAAAGCTCACTGATGAGAATAATTCCTTCAGAATTATATTGGAGCAAATGGAAGCTAATGACTTTATGAGAAATCAAGATACTATAAAACAGATCCAAACAAATGAAAAAATTAGAAGGCAAGGTGAAATGTCTCATTGGAAAAACCACTGACTTGGAAAATAGATCCAGGAGAGATAATTTAAAGATTATTGGACTACCTGAAAGTCATGATCAATAAAAGGACCTAGAAATCATCCTTCAAGAAATTTTCAAGGAAAATTGTCCTGATATTTTAGAACCACAGGGAAAAATAGAAATTGAAAGAACTCACCCATCTTCTCTTGAAAAAGATCCCAAAAAGAAAACTCCTAGGAATATCATAACCAAATTCAAGAGCTCCCAGGTCAAGGAGAAAATATTACTAGAAGCTAGGAAGGAACAACTGAAGGGCATGGAATATGATATTGCAGAGGTGAAAGGAGCTAGGATTAAAACCAAGAAACACCTACCCAGCAAAACTGAGTATCATGTTTCAGGGGAAAATTTGGTCGTTCAATGAAATAGAGGACTTCCAAGCATTCTTGATGAAAAAAACAGAGTTGAGTAGAGAATTTGACATTCAAATACAAGAAGCAAGAGAAGCATGAGAAGGTAAACAGGGAAAAGAAACCATAAGGAACTTATTAAAGTTGAACGATTTACATTCCTACATGGAAAAATGATCATTGTAACTCAAGAGACTTTTCTCAGTATGAGGATAGTTGAAGGGAATATATATGTATACATACATATATATGTTTATATACAAGGATATATGTGTGCATAAATACATATGTGAGTGTGTGTGTGTATATGGGTACATATATACATAGACAGAGGGCACAGGATCAGTTGAATAGGAAGGGATCATATCTAAAAAATAAAATTAAGGGGTGAGAAAGGAATATACTAAGAGGAGATGGGGAGAGACAGAATGGGGTAAATTATCTCATATAGAAGGGGCAAGGGAAAACTATTACAATGGAGGGGAAGAACAGGAAGGCAAAATGGAATGAGTCAACCTTACTTTCATTGAATTTGGCTTAGGGAGGGAATGACAGATGCATTAAATAGGGTGTCTCACCCTGCAGGAGAGTAGGGGGAAAAGAGATGAGAGGGGGGATGATAGAAGGGAGGGCAGATTAGGGGGAGGGTAGTTAGAAACACACACTTTTGAAAAGGGACAGGGTCAAAGTAGAAAACAGAATAAGGGGGGGGCAGGATAGGATGGAGGGTAATATAGTCAGTCTTTCGTGATATATCTACTATGGAAATTTTTGCATAACTACACATGTACAACCTATGTTGAATTGCTTATCTTCCCAGTCAGGGTGGGTGAGGAGGGAAGAAGGGAAAGAATCTGGAAATCAGTGTTTTAAAATCAAGTGTTAAAATTATCATTATTATTATTGCTATTTTTACATGCAACTGGGAAATAAGAAAAACAGGCACTGGGGTATAGAAATCCATCTTGCCCTACTAGAAAAGTCAAAAGGGGGATGGGGAAGGATATAAGAGAGAACAGATTGAGGGAAGGGATATTCAGTAGGATAGCTATTTTGGGGTGGTGAGTAGGGGAAAGATGGGGAGAAAATTTGTAACTCAAAACCTTGTGGAAATAAATGTTAAAAACTAAAAATAAACAAAAAAAATAAATGCTACATAAAATTTTTTTAATGAATGCTAAAATTGTTTTTACGTGTAAATTTGAGAATTGACAAATGGTCAAAGGATATGAATAGGCAGTTTTCAAGTGAAGAAATCAAAGCTATATATAGTTATATGAAAAAAAATTCTAAATACCTATTTATTAGAGAAATACAAATTAAAACTGCTCTGAGATATCACTTCACACCTATCAGATTGCCTGTTATGACAGAAAAGGAAAACGATAAATATTGGAGGGGATTTGGAAAAATTGGAACCCTAATTCATTGTTGGTGGAGTTGTGAGCTGATCTCATCATTCTTGAGGGCAATCTGGAACTATACCCAAAGGGCTATATACCCCTTTGACCCAGCAACACCACAACTAGGTCTATATCCCAAAGAGACTTTTAAAAAGTAAAATACAAAATATGTACAAAAATATTTATAGCAGTTATTTTTGTGGTGGTCAAGAATTGGAAACTGAGGGGATAACCATCAGTTCAGGAATGGCTGAACAAGTTTTGTATATGATGGTGATGGACTTCTATTGTGCTATAAGAAATGACAAGCAGGATGGTTTTAGAAAAACCTAGAAAGACTTTCACAAACTGATGCAAAGTGAGGTGCACAGAACCAGGAGAATATTAAACATAGTAACAGCAATATTGTATGATGATCAACTGTGAATGATTTAGCTATTCTCATCAACACAATGATTCAAGACAATTTTGAAGCACCTGTGATGAAAAATTCTGTCCACCACCAGAGAAAGAACTGATGGAGTCTGAATGTAGATTGGAACATACTTTTATTTTACTTTCTTTATTTTTCTTGGGTGTTTTAGTCTGTGTTTTCTTTCACAACATGACCAATATGGAAATAACATTTTACATGACTACATTTGTATAACATATCAAATTGCTTACTGTCTCAGGGAGGCGACAGGGGAGGGAGGAGGAAGGAATTTGGAGTTCAAAAATGTTTAAAAAATGAATGTTAAAATTGTTTTTACATGCTATTGGAAAAAATAACTATTATTTTAAAAATGTATCATGCTTTAATGGAAGGAACATTAGATTTGGAGTCAGAGGATCTGAATTCAAATGCCAACTACGATGCCTAATGTGCAAGCATAAGACCTCCATGCACCTCAATTTCTTCATGTGTGAAATGAGGCACTTGGATGAGATGATTTCTGCCATCATTTCTAGCTCCAAATCTATGATCCTAAGTGAGATAATAAATAATGCTTGTCACTTTTGAGGTATAGACATTCAGCTAGTTTTGAGTCTACCTAAATGTAATATTGACTAACTTAAATCTTTCCAATTTTTTCCCTTAAGGCTGTCTAGATTTGTAAAAATAAAATTGAGGCTTAAAAGAGACTAACAGAATAGTCTGAAATACAAACTCTGAAGCTGATGGTATCATAGGATTTAGAACTGAAAGGAATTTATCTTGCTGTTCAATCATTTCAGTCATGTCTGACATGTGACTCCATCTGGGGTTTTCTTGGCAAAGATACTGGAGTACATTGCCATTTCCTTGTCCAGCTCATTTTATAGATGAGGAAACTGAGGCAAACTGGGTTAAGTAAGTTGCCCAGGGTCACACAGCTAGCAATTGTCTGAGGCCAGTTTTGAACTCAGAAAGATGAGGTTTTTTGACCCCAGACCTGGCACTCTACCCACTGTGCCACCTAGCTGCCCTAAGATTTATCTAGCCTCACCTTTTTGTTTTATACATGATAAAACTGAAACCCTCAGGAAATAAATATGACTTATCCCAGGTCACACACTGAATAAGAAGCAAAGCTAAAAATCAAACCCAAGTACACTGACTCCAAACTCACGTTCCTGCTACTGCTCGAAATACGTTTTCTTAATGTAATTGGGGCTCAGTTGGGCAAAATAGTTTATCCACCTCTGCTTTTCCTATCCCCTTTGCCCAGAAAGCTATGATCAAGTCTACCTGAACACAAACACACAAAATTATTGGAAAGTCATAGATAGTGCCTTAGCCTGAAATCTTCTGTTTCTATGTAGGTTTAAGGCAATCAATTTTACCTAAATGTAAGCTCTAATATAATGAGTTGTATATCTATGTTCATTTAATGCTCATTCTCTCTTATGGAATTGGACTTTTTCTTCTAGGTTCCTCTTTTCTTTTCCAGATCATCAAATTCACCTATTTCATTCTCTCCCTGGATGCATCCTCTTTCTTGAGATCCACGGGCTAATTTGTTTTGGTTTTCACCTTATTTGCTTCACTTCCATTGTCCATTGTTCACCTTTCCCATGATTCACTTATAACCATGATCCATTGCGCTCTTCTTTCTTTACCTTGATTTCAATCAGTGCACCAAATTCCCATCTTGTTTCTTTTAATAAAAAGGACTGAGGTAGATTATTCTTTTTTTTCCAAAGTCTCTAGCACTTAATTCACATTGAATGAAATCTCAAGGTTCTCCAATTCTGGTGACAGGTTAATCACATGTACCTTCTATTTTGCTCATGTTATTTTTTCGGCTGGCTCTTGGTGTTTTCTTTGCTTCAGCATATTTTTATAGAGAATTCTAGAGTCGTTCCAAGGTCCTCAATTCCAGACTTCAGGATTGTCATGTCAGTATTCAGTCCATTAAAGTGAATGTCAAGGAGATAGTTATAAGGTGGGTGTTCTGTTTTTTACAATGTTTGTAAATGGTTATGATTTTTAAAAATCCATCCTTCCTCTAAAATGGGAGACATGAGGAATTCTGTGACTAGAATCACATTTCAGGCTACAGAGTACTGCTCACCTCCTTTGTAGCTTTAATCCACTCCATAACCCCCTGCTAAAAAAAAATCTTGCCAAGTCCCAAGGAGGCCCTTGAAACCCCTAAAGAAAGCAAGAAAATAACCAGGTGGTCATGAGACACTGAGTTTCTTTCAGGAAACTTCTCCATTATGGTTTGAGGTTATGTATTTTGATAGGATGTTCCTCTATCACCATTTATTTTCTTAAAAATAATCAGTTCCTTTGGATTCTTGTGGGAAAGGGCTTCCAGTAACTTGGAGCATGTAATCTGGGTGGTGGAGTGGTTGTCCACATTTGGTAAGGACACCTCACTTAGGAAGGGTTCGCAGCATTAAAATAATATATGGTAGGTCTTTGCTCCCTCAATAATACCTTTTAATGTAGTCAACTTATTTTTACATTATAAATAAAAGAACTGGCATATCCTTCAGTTTCCTTTGGACGTTGCTCTCATCCTCCTCTCCAACTTCCTAGACACTTGGACTCTGGGCTGCCAATACCAAAACTGGAATTCCAACTCACTGTAATAGGCAAAAGACTCTATGTTCCATGTACTGCTGCATTTAATGATGGATACAGTTTTCAGGAGAGATACTGAAAAAATCGCAGACTTTTCAAAGCAAAACAATAACAAACAAAACAGCTCTCACTCTCCTGAAATACTTCACTATTCAAAAGAATCATGACCTTCAAGGTGAAGTCTGGTTGGGAACAGGTACCAGAGCAGCTCCCCCTTTCCCAAATACTTACATCAAATTCATGGTCCTACAAAGGAAATCGGAATCACAGACTTTTTAGAGTTGGAAAGGTCTTCAGTGACCATCTAGTCTAATCTGTACCCCAAAAGGAATCCATATGACAACATACTGAACAACTGGCCATCTAGAGTCTGCTTGAAGACCTTCAGTGAGAAAGAACCTACCACATCCTCAGGCAGCCCATTGCACTTTTGGACAGATTTGATTGTTGGGAAATTGGAGGGTTTTTTTTTTTTCCTGACAACAAGCCCAAATTTTTTCCCTTTACAACTTCCACCCATTACTCTTGGTTCTTCTTGGGCCAAAGAGAACAAGTCCAATCTGTCTTCCACCATTTGACAGCCTTTCAAATACTTGGACATAGCCAATTTGTCTCCCCTGAGTTTTCTTTTCTCCAAGTTAAACACTGCCCTCCCTCCCTTGGTTCCTTCGAACAGTCCTCATTTGCTATAGACTCAAGTCCTTCAGTATCTTAGTTCAGTATCTCTGGATGCTCTCCAGCTTATCAATGGTTTATAACAAACACTCTGAATGACTAACAGTACTGGAGAGGAGGCCTGACGAGGTATCATCAGCTTATTTCTAAAACCTATGCCTTTCCTAATGTAACCCCAAATCATATTAGCTGTTTTGCCTTCCACATCATACCACTGAATCATATTGAGCTTTAATTCAATATTCCCTCAGCCCCTACCCTGATGTATCTTTTTCAGACAAACTGCTATCTAACCACAACACCTCCATCTTAAGATTTGTGAAAATGATTGTTTGAACCCAAGGGTAAAACTTTACATTTATTCCAACTGAATTTCATCTTATTGTGACTGGTCCAAAGGTCTAGTCAGACAAATCTTTTTTGATCCTGACTGTCATTCAGTGCATTAATTACCTTCCCACTTTAGTGTAATTCATAAATTTAATGAGCATGCAATCTATACCTTTATCCAAGTCACTGATAAAAATTTAAAATAGCATAGGGTCAACCAAGTACAGTCCCTTATGGTACTCCACTCCTTCTCCTGCCCTGGGGATAGTGGACCAGTAATGGCAGATCTTTGGGTTTAGCCATTCAACTGGTTGCACGTTCATCTAGTTTGTTGTTATTTAGTCCACATCTAGCCTTTTCCACATGAATAGTATGAGATACTATTCCTGATACTAATATCAAATACTTGGTTAAAATCTAGGCAAACTGCATCTCCCCTCTTCTTTGATCTAATTACTTAATAATACTATCAAAATAAGAAGTAAGGATAGTCTGTTATGATCTTTTCTTCAGAACCATCATAACTGTTTGAAATCATTGCTTTCTCTTCTAGGCATTTACTAAGCATTTCTTTAGTGGAATATTCTAGAATTTCCCCAGAAATCAAAGCTACACCAACTGTTCTTCAGTTTTTCAGATTGCTCTGCTTCCTCATTCTGTTTCCTGGGTTTTCTTTTTCTACATGAGTAGAACATGTAAACATACCATCTTTCCCTTCCTTTGTCTTTTGACAAGGATATAGCCATACAGAGTTATATAATCCAGTCAGGGGGATCACCCCACCAAGTACCAGTCATGCCTAAAAGTCAAGCCTGCCTATCTGTGTTGGGTTCTCCAGTTACCCTTGATTATTATTTAAACTGTGAGCATCTGGTTGATTGTCAGTCAATTGATGTCAGTCAATAAGCTTTTATTAAATTCCCATTATGTAAACCTGGGAATCATCCACATAAAGACTATAATTGCATTCATGGGAGCTGTTAAGGTTACTAAATGAAATAGTTTGTTGAGAAACTGAGAAGCAGATCTAGAAGAGAATCCTTGGGAAACACTCATCATTAGTGGTCATGATCTCGATGAAGATTCAGCAAAGGAGATTGAGAATTAGGGATTAGACAGGCAGTAGAAGAACTAGGAGAGAGCAGCATATAGAAACCCAGAGAGAGAAAAAAGGATCCAGGAAAAGAGGTTGATCAATGGTGTCCGAGCCTAAAGAGAGGTCAGAAAGGCTAAAGTTTGAGGAAAGAAGTATTAGATTTCTCCCTCACTGTAGCAACTTCGAAAGGTATCTACTTGGTTATATGTAGACCCTTTCCTCTCTATTTCTCTTTGGTTCAAATTTCTTTTGATTACAGGCATACCTTGGAGATGTGGCTTTGGTTCCAGACCACCACAACAAAGTGAATATTGCAATAAAGCAAGTTGCATGAACTTTTTGGTTTCCCAGAGCACATAAAAGTTATGTTTACACTATACTATAGTCTATTGAGTGTGCAATAGTGTTATGTCTGAAAAAACCCCAATGACAAACCTTAATTAGGTACAGATTCTCTGCCTTCCAGAAGCTTATATCATCATCCTTTATAAGACACAAAGGTCTTGGAGTCAGTAAGATCTGGCCACACACTAATTGTGTGGCCCAGGAAAAGTCACTTCAACTTTGAGTGTCTCCAATAATTCTCAATAAGACTATGAGTTACAGATATGCTTCAAAGAAAGGAGTGTCCATCCTGGGAGCTGCCTCCTTTGATTTTAGTGAAGCACATTTCTCTATTGTTGAAAAGCAATGGCTTCAATTATACTGAAATGACTCAGGATCATAGAGGGCAGCTAGAAAATTGCTGGTGTGTTGGTGGCTCATGCAACTGCTTTTTATAAAGCTACCACCTGGTGTTCTCTTCTTCTCAAGCATCATTATTTCCAGCTATGTGTGAGTCTCATCATCCCACGTTCCTAATCTCCCAAGCACCTGCTTCTGGCTGGTGGCATTCAGCTGCTAAGCAACCTTAAGTAACAATGACCCTCAGGTCTGGCATTTCTTGGCCTGTCTAACTGGATCACCATCCTACTGGTCCAGAAAAGATGGTGCTAATTCCAAGACACTTGCGTGATGGAAAGGTGAAGAAGACTAGTCTCGCAAAGTGGTCTGGAGCTTGTCTCCCTCTTAGGAAGGGGAGCCCACCAGTCTGGGCAGAAGGCTGGACTAATGAGAAAGCCGCCAAGTTTTTCAATCTCACCCTTTCCTCCGCTGCCAATATCTTTGCAATGACCGCAACTGAGACCCAAAGAACCTTTGTTGCCCATGCACTCCAGCTGTAGCACAGAGATCATAAAATAAACATAAGCCATCCTTTTCTGCTTTACATCTCTGTCACTGCAGAAACATACAGCAAATGTGGGCAATGCACTTTACGGAAGCTAGAAAGCGGGAAGTCAATATGAAAGCTGTGACTACCCTTTCCACTGAGGAAATGGCTCCCAAGGCATGCATGTACACTGGCTGCTTCAAGGCTCCATATTTTATTCTGCCCTCTTCTCACCCAGAGAATGAATGTTCCAAGTTTAGTATGGGGGAGGGTGTGGAGGAGGAAAGCAAAGAGGTTGGATAGAACATCTCTATTCAAGGCTGTGTGATGGAAGGCCCCAAGCAATGGCAAGGCTAAGACATTCAAATTTTCCAAATGACCAGTTCTTCCCAACCACAAAGCCTATTCTCATAAAATCTGCAAACTCTAAAACATAACATGAACCTGGAAGAAAGACTTTCTTTTTTTCCTCACCCCACCAAAAGAAAACATTTGCTGGTGGCTTTGGGGCAGCTGGGGCTGAGGGTGATAGAAAAATGTTACTGCAAAGAGGAAGGCAAGGCAGACATCTGCCCACAGAAGAGTTTATGGAATTATGGGGTAGGGGCCAGGAGGAGAACAAGCTCCTGATGTGTGTATCGAGAACGGGTTTTTAGGAAGGGCTACTATCTACCTCAGATGCTGTGGCTTGAAATATCTGGCCACAAGTGGAGAGTTAGGCAACACAGACAAGTAGATAGAAGACCAGGCTTGGAGTTGGGAAGGTCTGTGTTCAAGTCCTGTCTCTGACACATATGAACTATATAAGCCTGAGAAGTCATTTCACTTCACAATGCACTGGGCAGTTCTCTAAGACTATGATTTACAGAGGGATGGCATCTGTATTGGTGGAGGGCATTTTCACATAGAGGGTTCCCTTCATTCAATGAAATTACAGGACTAGACTTAATAATAATAAATATATCCAAGCTTAGTAAAAACATTAGAATATTTGATGCAAACATGAAAAACTAGCCTCTGTTTAAAACACCCAATAATGTATAGGATAAGAGTCCTTAATCTGAGTTCTGTGAACTTGTTGTTTAAGATATTTTGATGACTGTATTTCAATACAATTGACTTTCTCTGCAATCTTATGTATTTTATTTTATATACTTAAAAACATAATTCAGAGAAGGAATCGATAGACTTCCCCAGATTGCCCAAGGGATTCAAGAGAAAATTGTTAAGAACCCCTGAAAACAACTAATAACAAAAATCCTGAGAGGTAGGTGCAATTATTGCCCCCATTTTACAGACAAGGAAACTGAGACAGGGGGTAAGTGACTTATTTAGGGTCATACAGGTAGTAACTATCTGAGGCTGGATTTGAACTAAGGTCTTCCAGACTCTAAATCCAGCTTTCTATTTGCTGCTCCACCTAGCTATAAACAGCAAGTAAATTATAGAACTATACATCATTATCTATAGAAATAAAAGTTTTTTTTCTAAAACACATTCATTGATCAATACAGATTATGCAATAAAGTACTGTAAAACATGAATTTAGCATCTATCAAGTGTCTAGAAAAATATGATTATGTAGTTAAAAAGATATCCCAGAAAATCACTATACTTCATAAACGAACAGATGATAAATCCCTCTGCAAATAAACTCAAATATCCTAAAGGGTTAGTAATTAATTAGTCATCAATAATTAGAACATCATTATGGATAGCACCAATGCCCAATATCTGCTGCCCAGATATAAAATTAATCCACAAAATTTTAAGAATAGCATTTGGGTTTTGTACCTAGCACATGGCAGGTATGTTATAAATGTTTATTCACTTGGTGGTTGATCATTTAACTGAGGAGGTGGTCAGAGAACCTGGGTTTGAATACTGGATATTCTGCTTCCTATCTGTGTGGCTCCTGTATACGTTACTTTCCCTTTCCTGGGCTAAATCTTCTATTGATCACCAGATAGAACTTCATTAGGCAGGCTATAGTCAGTCCAGTTGAACATTTTATTAAATAGTTATTGAGTTTCAGGCATAGTACTAAGCAGTGGGGTTACAAAGAAAGACAAAGGCTCTACCACCAAGGAGCTCCCATTCTAATAGAAGAGACAATGTGCAAAAAATTATACATATAAGATGTATACAGTATAAAAATTGTACATGCAAGACACATATAGCATAAAATTATACACAAATATATATAGTATATAAATTGTACAAACCTTATATATAGTATGGAAATTGTATATATAAGATATATACAGTATAAAATTGTACATAGTGATATGTACAGTATAAAATTGTATGTACATGATATATGCTGTATAGAAATTATACATATAAGATATATATAGTATAGAAATTATACATTAAAGATGTATATAGTATAAAATTGTACATTCAAGGGGTTGGGTAAGTATATATCTATATATATACATATATCTATAGATATAGATATTCAAGTTGGATGAAAGTATTTGCAGATCCTATACTTGATGGCATGCTGCCATGGGGGATGGGGGGAGGAGAGGGAAGGGGAGAAAATCTGAAACTCAAAGGAATGTGGAACTGAATCTTGTAAACTAAAAGTAAACAAACAAATTAATAAAGATAAAATTTTACTTTAAAAAAATTAAGTTGATCTCAAGGGAAGGCAGTAGTAGGGCAAGGGAGGGATGGAAGAAGGCAAGAAGGAACCAGGAAAGGCCTTTTGCAGAAGGTAAAATTTGAGCTGAGTCTAGAAGGGAGGCAGGGAGGCCAGGAGGTGACTACAAAGAGGGACACCATTCTAGGCATGGGAACAATCAATGAGAATGCCCCAAGTCAGGAGATGGAGGGAAGGGACAGCAAGAAACTCAAAGTTCCTTGATTACAGGGTACATGGAGGGAAGTATATTGCAAGAAAACTGGAAAGGTGGGAAAGGGCCATGTCAAGGCCTTTAAATGCCAAACAAGGCATTTCGTGTCAAACATTTTAATATGAAACCATGGTT
Organism: Petaurus breviceps papuanus; assembly: GCF_028583685.1. Taxonomy (NCBI): domain Eukaryota; kingdom Metazoa; phylum Chordata; class Mammalia; order Diprotodontia; family Petauridae; genus Petaurus; species Petaurus breviceps. Next base: position 7,526,258 of record NW_027185771.1, read on the forward strand.
AAGAGATAGAATTCAGAAGGGTACTGAGAAAAGGGGGAAAGGGGGAAAATGTACCTGTTATGCATTAAAAATATCAGGATAATTCAATGTAAAACCTCAAGAATTCACAGTCATCCATGCTGGAAAATTTCTCGTAGATCACATGGTCCAATATTTTCAGTTTACAGAAGAGGAAACTGAGTTAGCTAGCCATTACTCTATGCTTTTTGTTTTTCAGTCATCACTACAGTCCTTCCATGGTCCAAAATGTTCATGAAATCAATTACCCCTGGATTCTGGCCGAGGAAGGGATGTTCTCAAAGAAGGATGAAGATGTGTGAGAGCCTCTGGTCTCAGTCACCCAGCCCACGGCCCCAATGGGTTGTGCCTGTATACTGTTAGTGTGAATCCAAAAATAGCATATCAGGCTTTTAACATCCTCTACCCACTTAGTTGAAATAAGCAGGAAATTGTTTTCTATCAGGGACAGTATTCCAATTTTAAATTCCAAGAGTAAGGATGGAGTAGATTTCACAAGAAGGCAATAAAGAGGTTATAGTAGTTTTCACACACTTTATTAAGGGCTCCAAATGTCTCTTAGAAAAGCTGGAAATACAACATGACTAATGTGAAAATATGTTTACATGATTGCACATGTATAACCTATATTTGACTCTGTGCTGTCTTGAGGAGGAGGGAGAAAAAATTTGGAACTCGAAATCTTATAAAAATGCATGTTGAAAACTATCTTATGTGTGATTGGGAAAAAAAGAAAATACTATTTACAAAAAAAAGTTGGAAATATACTTGATCAAATTCTTCTCTAAAGTCACATTTTATGTACTTCCTCTTCTAGCTGCTTTAAAGATGAGATCAGACTAAGAACCATTAAAGATTAGTTGGTCGCCCATGTCCAGTCCTTACCCAACAACAGTATGTGTTGAACAAGAGTATATGGCACTCGATGCCAGAGTTCTCATGCCAGCATAAGGTAATTAGAGCTTTTCCTTTAGAACCTAATATTGTGTTTTCTTGTGAACACTTCCTCTAGCAATAATTCCATAGTATGCACTCATACTTATATACCAGTTCCAATCCAAGCACTTGTGAACATTTATAAATAAATGAGCCCATTGGTCTATGAAGTTATGTCCATTTGATTGATGGATAAACTGAGGCTCAGGATGTAAATAGTCTGAAACCAAGCATGGTGGCAATGACCTATAATCCTTGCTGCTGGGGGAGGTTGAGGGTGGTAGATCACTTAAGTTGAAGAGTTCTGAGATACAACAGGACATAAGCAAATCAGGGGCCCTCACTAAATCTGGGAGCCTCCAAGACCTGAAGGACACCAAGCAGCCTAAAGGGGGACAAAATGGTCCTATTCACAACTGGAGCTTCTCTGCTCTAGTCATGGGTTAGAGGCTGTGAGTAGCCACTGCACTCTCAGCCTGGGAGAAGTAGAGAAATCCAATCTCAAAAAAACCCTCAAAAAACCCGAGAACAAAACTGTGATCTCCTGGACTGAAAAACTGTGACAAAACTGCCTTTTCTCTTTACCTAGGGAACCTGCTAAATGTCAAAGATCCTTCTGTCCATGCCTTGTCTTTCCATCACTTGTAAGCCATCGTGCTCAGTTTAGCACATCATCCTCTTGCTTCTGGTTTCTCCAAGTAAAGACTAAAGATCGGGCCATGAAATCAAGAGTGACTTGTATAATGATTGCCTCCTCATCCTTGGGCAAGTAGCAGACTCACTCCCATAGCATTCATATAGCTCTTAAGGATCTGCAAAGCACTTTAGATATTATTTCCTTGGATCCAACAATGTAATGGGAATGCAAATTTGGAAGATCTTCCCTTCCCCTAGGCGAAAATGCACCTGAAGCCTGGGGAGGGAGGCTTGTTTTTCAGTAGATACTTCCTGATTGGCCAGTGAGTCAATAAGGTTGTTACATTCTCTGAGCCAGGAGAAGGCTATATAAGCCCTGATGTGTAGCTTTGTTTTGGGACTCACTTTGAGAAGTGTTCTGTGATTTGATATGAATTCTGGGAAGCCGTTGTTGAGAGTCCCCCAGCTTTGAAAAAGCCAGATGTGGAAACCCAGATGTTGACTGGGTATGGATGTAATGGTTGGACAGTTTGGAAATCTGTCTACTTGATCTGTTTCTGTCTTGATAATTCTGCCTGTATGCTTTGAAGTTCGGGGCGCTGACCTTTTTCCCCTGAACAAGGTAAAAGATATATGTCTGACTAATTAAAGTAAGCTTGTTAACCCATTTTGAGTTGCTTTCCTTTAACAAAGCAGATCCAAGAACCTGTATGGGCAGCAAACCCTGAGGACGTGCTTGGGGTGCTTGCTGCTACAAACAATAACCCTGTAAGGTAGGTGCTGCTATTTTCCCCATTCTACAGATCAGGAAACTGCAGCAAGGAGCATTTAAGTGATTTGCCCAGGGCTGCACAGCTAGTAAGTGTCTGAAACAAGATTTGAACTGCCTTCAGCACTGTGCCATCTAGCTGTTCACTTGAGCTTTCTGGGTTTCAGTGTCCTCTTTTAAATTTTTTTTTTTTTACTTTTCTTTAAAATGATGGGTTGGCTTACATGCCTCTGTAATTCCTTTTGCTATTTAAGCCAATGTTCCTTTGATTAACCTGCTCATTTTACAGGTGAAGAAAGCGGTCCAGAGAAGAGAAATACGTACCCAGAAGGTAATAGAGATGGTAAATAGCAGAAGTCCCCTGAAGGACTTGAATCCAGGTCCTCAATATTCTTTATTCTAAACTCTTGAGGACTCATGTCTTTACTCTAAGTATGAGAATTTAAAGCGCTAGGAACAGAGCTCAAGTGTTCTTTGTGCATTCCTGGCCTTCAAGGAGCTCAAAATCTAACAAGAGGAAGGATGAACAAACAAGTATGGACAAGTAAACTATATTTAGGAAAACTAGGAAATAATCAACAGAGAGAAAGCATGAAAATGAAGAAGGATCGTGATTTTTTTTTATTATACTATATTATGGAAAGGCTTGTTTTAGTCTATAAACTAAAAATAAAAAAAAGAAGGATCAGGAAAGGCTTCCTGTGGTAGATGGGATTTTAATTTCCCTTGAAAGAGGCCAGGGAATAGGGGCGGCTAGGTGGTGCAGTGAATAGAGTACCGGCCTTAGAGTCAGGAGGACCTGAGTTGAAATCTGGCCTCAGTCACTTAACACAAAACTAGCAGTGTGACTTTGGGCAAGTCACTTAACCCCAATTGCCCTACCCTCCCCCCTCCAAAAAGCAAAAATAAAAATCTAAAAAATTTTAAATAAAAGAGGCCAGGGAAGCAAGGAGGCAGAAATGAGGGATGAGAGCATTCTGGGCATGGGGGGCAACAAGAGAAAATGCCTAGAACCAAAAGATGGAGTGTCTTCTTCAAAGAATACAAAGGGGCCAGGATCACTAGAGCAAAGAGTATGGTAAGGAGTAAGATATAAAAACACTGGAAATGCAAAGATTTTATCTTTGATCCTGGAGGTAATAGGGAGTCACAGGAGTTTATCAAGTAGGGGAACATGGTCAGACCTGCACTTTAGGAAAATATTTTAGTGGCCGTATGGAGGATGGAATGGAATGGGGGAGAGACTTGAGGCAGGCAGACCCAACGGCAGCCACTGCAATAGTCCAGAAATGAGGTGATGAGGGCCTGCAGTAGGGTGGGGGTAGTGTTAGAAGAGAGAAGGGGGTTATCCAAGAGATGTTACAAAGGTGAGATCAGCAGGTCTTGGCAACAGCTTGGATATGGAGGGGTAAGAGATAGTGTGGAATCCAGAACGATTCCTAAATTGTGAGTCTGAGTGACCAGAAGGATGATGGTGCTCTCATCAATAATAGGGAAGTTTCGAGCCAGAATGGGTTTAGGGGGAAACATAATGAGTTGGCTTTTGGACATGTTGAGTTTGAGGTGTTTACTGGACCCACCCCGAAGTTCTGTGTATAATTTTGGACACCATTTTAATAAAGACATCAGTGTTCTAGAGAGCACCCAGAAAAGGGCAACTGATATTGTGTCATAAGTAAATGCTGTGTGAGGGTCAGCTGGACCCTGGGATGACTAGTTTGGAGAAGAGAAGGATTAAGGTGGGGCAGGAAGGCAGCACCCAGCTGTTGGAAGGATGCTCTCATAGAAATGGGACATTAGACTCATTCTGCTTGGTGTCAAAGGCAACAACTAAGAACAATGGATGAAAGTTGCCAAGTATCTAATTTAAGCTCAAGGAGGAAAAACTTCCAAGCAAGCAGCACTATCCAATTCTGAGACTGGGCTGCCTTGGGAGGCCATGGGATGCCCCTCATGTGAGGTCTTTGCTGAGTGCCAGGGGACTGCTTTTGGGTATGTGGCAGAGGGACTGTTGTCAAGATACAAAATGAACTGGCGACCCCTTCCAGCTTCTGTAATAGGGACTGGTGTCCTTAATGGTCCGATTCCCCTCATTAACCAGCTTCCCCTAAGAGCAGAGCAGAGAAAATGCGGGAAACATTATCAGTGGTACAGTGTCTGAAGTATGTGTTTCTCTGGATCCCATGAGCTCATTCTATCCATCCTGCCTATTTGGAAGGTCTAGACAGCAACCTCCTTTCACAGAAACACTAACAGCAGATTGCCATTCCTTGGATATTCCTGCCTTGAGATTTGTTGTTATTTTGTCAAATTCAGGGTGAAAATGCATGGGTGGTCTGGCCCAGCCATTCCAAAGGAAAGAAATGGAACAGTCACTTTGAACAGTAATGTATAAATAAAGCTTTGGCCAAGCGACAAAGGCCCAGTGGTCTGAGAGATCACACCAAATGCCCATATCCCTCTGCTGGCCTTGTGAAGCCCAAGATTCAACATAAACATTTTCAATCATCCCCCTCCCCCCACTCCACAACCTGCCTTTTCTCTTTCTCAGAAAGAGAAGCAAGTATTGAGAAAACAATCTACCTCAGGAATGTATCTGATGGGTCCTAAACTATACCAATCTACTTACAGAGTTGTAATTGCAATCAATTAATCAACAAGGATTTATTGAAATGTCTGCTATGTTCTGAGCACTCTGGTAGGTGCTGGGGGTATTGGTAAAAAAAAAAAAAATGAAGCAGTTCCTGCCCTCAAGAAGTTTATATTTTACTGGGAGGGAGAGCACACAGACACACATGCTACATACATGCATATATATACATGCATACATATATGTGGATGTGTATATGCACATACATACATACACACATATATCTGTGTGCAAAATATATACACAGAATAAATATTGGTTCTGTCTTTCTTTGAATCCCTAGTAGTTTACACAGTACTGGCATATGGTAGACACTTAATATTTGCTTTTTGATGATACTAATGATAATAAGTACAACATAAATCAAGGAAATGGGAAAGTGGGAGGACCCTAGTCATTGAAGGGATCAGGGGAGGCTCCATCGGTCAGTTTCTTCCCCCTGAAAATGCTCCTTTTATAATTAAACAGTATCTTCTTTCTCTGGCAGCCTCCAGTGTTTGCTTTAACTTATTCCCTTCATCTTGGATCTGTCAGATGCCAGGAATCTGGGGGGAAAGCCACTGGGGACACCCACACTCATGCAGCACTCTGCAGCCATCCATACCAGACCACTGCTGATTTGTGAAGTTATGAAGCTTTGCCTATCTGTTCTTTCCCAGACCAACTAAGCCACAGGGGTTTCTGAACCTGCCAATGCCAGTGGGGCTGGGAGATAGGCCTAGAATAGATGGCTTTAAGAGGAAAAAAATTAAACCACAAGGACATCCAAGCAGTTATTTGGGCACACGTCCTTTGTTATTCTCCCACAGGCAGACTGTCTATATAACTACCAGGCACATACCAATACAAAACTGTTGACAGACTGCCTTTGGAAAATCAGAGAAATCCAATGCAGTTTCCCTTCACTGTGGTCTGAAATCTAGAACCAGATGAAACTGAGATGGAAATCCGAGTTACTTTCAAGCAGGATTTTGAGCCAAAGCTGTGAAAATTAGGCAGGGGACCATCCACCCTGATCAAGCCAGAGGTGCTCTCTAGACATAAATTGAGCAAAGGAAGAACAAGGCTCTTGACCAAGCCCTTGGCTGGGCAGACTCCTCTCATTAAACTTGACCAAATCAAACAGTAGAGAGAACACTAGGAGGCAGCACGAGCCTTGGAAATCAGCAGGGAGGTCGGTGGAAAGAGAGCTGAAGAAGTCTTACTCTACCACCCCTATATCCAACGCTCACCTTAGGATCAAAGGTTTAGAACTGGAAGGGACCTTAGAGGCTATCTAATTCAAAACCCCCTCTTATTGATAAGGAAACTGAGTTTACGTATATATAAGATATACACAAAGTCTCATGGCTTATGTATCAGAGGGGAGATTTGAATCTGTGTCTCTCAAAGGCAGAAGTAGTTAGGTTTTTAATCTAGTGCCCCTACTTTTGCCTTTGTATTGGCTTTCCCCCACATACTCTCTCCTCACCACGAAGATGCCACTCAAGCATGGGTGGCAAACTGCATAAACCCTTCTGACCTTCTACCTCCCTCCCCTAATGCTAGTGACCTTCCTCTCAAAGTACCTTGTATTTAATTTCTTTGAATTTATTGATATTTAGTGTTTTATATTTATTCTCTCTCTATTTTTTCTGTTGTTAATTTTTCTTTTTTAAACTTTATGTTTATTTAAAGTTTACAACACTCATTTCCACAAGATTTTGAGTTACAAATTTTCTCCGCATCTTTCCCCTACCCACCACCCCAAAACAGCTATCGCACTGAATACCCCCTCCCCCAATATGCTGTTGCCTACCTTCATCCCCATGCCCTCTCTGACTTTCCAGTAGGGTAAGATGGATTTCCATACCCCAGTGCCTGTGTATGTTATTTCCCAGTTGCATGTAAAATAATAATAATTGTTATTATTATTATTTCTTTAAACATTTGATTTTAAAACTTTGAATTCCAGATTCTTTCCCTTCTTTCCTCCTCACCCACCTTTACTGGGAAGATAAGCAATTCAACATAGGTTGTATTATGCAAAACCTTTAGATAGTAGACATATTTTGAAAGACTGACTATATTTCCCTCCATCCTATCCCACCCCCTACTTGTTCTATTTTCTACTTTGACCCTGTCCCTTTTCAAAAGTGTGTACTTTTAACTACCCTCCCTCCCAATCTGCCCTCCCATCTATCATTCCCCCTCTTATCCCCTTCCCCCCTACTTTCCTATAGGATAAGATACTCAATTTAGTGTGTACGTTATTCCCTCCTTAAGCCAAATTCAATGAGAGTAAAGTTGACCCAATTCCTTTTGCCTTCCTGTTCTTCCTCTCCATTGTAATAGTTTTCCCTTGCCTCTTTTATGAGATAATTTACCCTATTCTGTCTCTCCCTATCTCCTCTCTTTATATTCCTCTCTCTCACCTCTTAATTTTATTTTTTAGATATCATCCCGTCCTATTCAATTGATCCTGTGCCCTCTATGTATACCCGTACACATATATACACACACTCACATGTGTATTCAAAAGCACTTATACCCTCCTATATAGACATATATATATATGTATTTATACATATATATTCATATTTCCTTCAACTATCCTCATACTGAGAAAAGTTTCATGTTATAATTATCACTTTTCCATGTAGGAATGTAAATAGTTCAACTTTGATAAGTTCCTTATGATTCCTTTTCCCTGTTTACCTTCTCATGCTTCTCTTGCTTCTAGTATTTGAATGTCAAATTTTCTATTCAACTCTGGTTTTTTCATCAAGAATGCTTGAAATGGCCCTCTATTCCACTGAATGACCATATTTTACCCTGAAACATGATACTCAGTTTTGCTGTGTAGGTGATTCTTGGTTTTAGTCCCAGCTCCTTTGACCTCTGGAATATCATATTCCAAGCCCTTCGATCCCTTAATGTAGAAGCTGCTAGATCTTGTGTTATCCTTCCTGTAGGCCTGCCAGGCTGCCTTCAGCAGAAGATTTGTTTCTCTCTGTCACTTCGTGGGTTCTGTCACTCTAAAATTTGTTTAGAGTCATATTTTATAGGTATTTGAGGTGGTTATGGGGGGAGCTCACAGAGTTTTCCTGCTTCTATGCTGTCATATTGGCTCTACCTCCTAACTCCTAATTCTCTATATATTTTTATACGAACTTGTAACTCCCATAAGAATGTAAGCCACTTGAGAATAGAGATTGCTTCGTTCATTGCTTTTGTGTAACCAGCACTTAGTACAATGCTCACTACACATTGTGCCTAACCAATTTTTGCATTTGATTATTTGCACATCATTTGGGGAATAAAGAGGGCGCCATGTTTCAATAGAAAGATCACTGGGTTTGGGATAAAGAGAGACCTAGAAATGAATCCTGGCTCTGACACTAACTACCCATAGGAATAATTTCTTCACCTCTTTGGGCCTCAGTTTCTTCATGTGTAAAATGGGGATGATTGTGTAGAGATGATCCAAGTTCTGGCCCCTGACATCATGACCTTTGTATAGTTTTGGACAGATCTGTCACAAAATCTCTCTGACATGCCTCCACTCAGGAAAACCCTGGCAATGTCTACTCTGACTCATTTTGCTTCCCTGTAAAGGGTCATCAGCTCCTCCAAAAGCATCCAAGTTAACACAGTATCAAATGTTGGACAGATTTTATTTATCTCATCAAAAACCACAAAATGGTCTTGTATCTATGATCCCCATAAACCCCTTTTTCTCCTTTATGGAGAGCATCAGATAGGCTTTCCCTCTCAGAGGTCATAATAATGCCCTACTCCTAGTCTACTATACTTTCTCCCTTTACTGAGTCCTTAGATCTTCTCTAGGAAAAATTATTTCAATTATTTTCATCATTCCTCATAGGCCATATCTTCCAGTTTTTAAAATAGTTCCTTCTGTTCTCCTCTGAACTTTCTTCATCTTCCTAAACTCACCAAGGATGAGATCACCTCAGGATTTGCACAATTTAATACTTCAGTTTCAGAAACCAATAAAACAATGATTCTGGGTTGCTACACATCTTTTTCCATTTTAAGGATGTGTTTATTCATGTCTCAGTGACATGACAAGATATCCTGACACTCAGGAGGTCATTTGTAGATAACCTGTTTCTTCCCTCCATCCCCCGCATCCCTGACTCCAAGTGATCTCTTCTCAGTTTCCAGAATGTCTGACCCTATCACTGGACTTTTACAATATAGGCTCACAAAAAGAGAAACAATATCTTATCTAAACTCTTATCTTCCTCAAGCTTTCCCTTCCTTCCTCCCTCAGTGCTCTGCACTTTATTTCTGGGTCCAGATTTATTATTTTAATTGATGTAGGGACCTCCCAGTAAGGAAACTTCCTCCATCGATGTGGAGGAATTGTTCTTTTCATGAAAAAAAAATTACTGTTAACTTTTGTCTTTATGTCATCTTCATTTTCAAATATGTCCTTCCCATATTCAGTAAGCAACCCCCCATAATGCAAAAGAAAAAAAAAAGTGGTGGCAGGGGTGAAGGAGAGAAGTTAGGCAAAACTAACCAGCATAAAAACCAAATGTAATAGTATAGACAATGTTCCATCCCCATAGTATCCTGCCCCTTAAAAGAAGGGAAGGAGATACACTTTCCTGTCTCTTCTTTTTAAAAAAAAAATATTTATTTACTTTTAGTTTACAACATTCAGTTCCACAATCCCCCTTTCCAAATTTTCTCCCCTTACCTCTCCTCCCCTCTCCCCACCATTGCAGCTTGCAATCTGATACAGGTTCTACAAATACTTTCACATTGAAGGTCAAGTTGCAAGGAAAGAATTGTAACCAATGGAATGAACACAAAAAGAATGAACAACAACAATAACAAAAAACAGAAAGAAAGCAAGTAGTTTGCTTCCATCTGCATTCAGACTCTAGTTCTTTCTCTGAACGTGGATAGCCCTTTCCATCATGAGTCTTTTGGAGTTGTCTTATGACCTTGCATTGCTGAGAAGAGCCCAGTCTATCAAAGTTAGTCATCACAGATAAGATGTGTCTGTAAGTGTGTACAAAGTTCTCCTGGCTCAGCTCTCCTCACTCTGCATCAGTTTATGTGTCTCTGGGTTATTATTAAGTCTGCCTGTTCCTCATTTCTTATAGCACAATAGTATTCCATTACATTCATATGCCACAACTTGTTTATCCATTCCCCAATTGAAGGGATCCCCTTGATTTCCAATTCTTTACCACCACAAAAGAGCTGTTATAAATATCTTTGTACATACAGGTCCTTTTCCCATTTGTATGATCTCTTTGGTATACAGCCATAAAAGTGATATTGCTAGGTCAAAGAGTATGCACATTTTTATAGCCCTTTAGGCATAGTTCCAAATTGCTCTCCAGAGTGGTTGGATCAGTTCACAACTCCACCAACAATGCATTAGTGTTTCAATTTTCCCACATCTTCTCCAGCATTTATCATTTCCCTGTTTTGTCATCTTAACCAGTTTGACAGGTGAGGTACAACAGTACCTCAGAGTTGTTTTGATGTGCATTTCTCCAATCAGTAGTGATTTAGAGCATTTTTTCATATGCTTATAGATATCTTTAATTTCTTCCTCTAGAAACCGCCTGTTCCTATGCTTTGACCATTTATCAATTGGGGGATGACTTGTATTTTTATAAATTTGAGTCAGTTCTCTGTGTCTTTTAGAAACGAGGCCTTTATCAGAGACACGGGTTATAAAAATTCTTTCCCAATTTTCCTCTTCCCTCCTAATCTTGGTTACATTGGCTTTATTTGCACAAAAACTTTTAAGTTTGATGTAATCAAACTTATCCATTATGCATTTCATAATGTTCTCTATCTCTTGTTTGGTCATAAATTCTTCCCTTCTCCATAAATCTAACAGGTAAAGTATTCCTTGCTCTCTCAGATTGCTACAGTATCAGCCTTTATAGCTAGACGTATACCCATTTAGACCTTATTTTGGTATACAGTGTAAGATACTGGTCTATGCCCAGTTTCTGCCACACTATTTTCTAGTTTTCCCAGCAGTTTTTGTCATATAGTGAGTTCTTATCCCAGAAGCTGGAGCCTTTGGGTTTATCAAACAGTAGATTACTACAGTCATGACTATTGTGTCTCATGTACCTAATCTATTTCACTGATCCACTACTCTATTCCTCAGTCAGTCCCAAGTAGTTTTGGTGATTGCTGCTTTATAATACAGTTTAAAATCTGGTACGGCTAGGCAACCTTCCCTAGCATTTCTTTTCACTAATTCCCTTGATATTCTGGACCTTTTCTTCTTCCAGATGAATTTTGTTACCGTTTTTTTTTTTTTTCGCTCTATATAATATTTTTTAGTAGATTGATTGGTATGGCACTAAATAGGTAAATTAATTTAGGTAATTGTCATTTCTATCATATTAACTCAATCTAGCCACAAGCAACTGATATTTTTCCAATTATTTAAATATGACTTTATTTGTGTAAAGAGTGTTTTGCAATTGTGTTCATATAGGTCCTGGGTTTGTTTTGGCGGGTAGACTCCCAAACATTTTATAATGTCTACAGTAATTTTAAATGGAATTTCTCTATTTCTTGCTGTTGGGCTTCATTAGAAATATATAGGAATGTCAAGGATTTATGTGGTTTTATTTTATATCTTGCAACTTGGCTAAATTTATTTATTATTTCAAGTAGTTTTTTACTTGATTCTCTAGGAATCTAGAGACTAAAGTCTCTAAGTCCTATATATTCTTTGGGAACAAACTTGGTCAATATAATTACAGCATTATCACAAACAGAATCCAGGCACTGGTTTCATTGTATTTAAAATTGTTGTAGATATTATGTCAGAGGTTTTCTTAGTGCTGCTTACTTTACTCTGCATCAGCTCATTTACTGTTAGCTCTTATTATTAGTAGAAGTAGTAATTTATTTAAAATGACAATAACAAATGCATTACATATTAACATAAAACACATTTTATGAATAATAACTATATTTTCCATGGCAAAAAATTTAGTGAGAAAATGGGATTGTTTTATATCTTTTTGCAAATCTCTTTAATGTCTGGTTTATTAGAAGGCAACTGGATTCTTAAATCTGCTTCTGCACTCAATCTGCTATGCTATGTTGTTTTAATTGAAGAGTATGAAGAAAATCTCCAGCCTCACAAGGATAGATAGTTGGAACAGGAAGGAATATCTTAATAGAAAATAACATCTTGGTGTTATTATGAAAAGATTTGACCTTGTGGATCTCTTGAAAGGATCTCAGGAGGCCCTTAGTGTGTTCTCGGGGCCACATTTTGAGAACTCTTGCACTCAGATCTCACTGCCTCTGGTCCTTGGTAAATCTTTATCGAATAAATAAATTTTGAAGAGGCAATCACTAGAATCTTTTTCAGAATAAAGTTCACTAAAACTGAATACTTTAATATTGCCTGAATGGTTTTCAACATTCAAACAATTTGGATGTGTTTGGTCCTGGTGAACTTAACTCTGGAAATAATGCTGTCCATTCATTCACTAAACATTTACCAATGGCCTACTGCTATGTTCAGAACAGTATTCTAGAATGAGACAGTCACATCCTCAAGGACCTTAGAGCCCAGGTGAAAATTAAGAAACAAAAACAGATTATTATGGTCTATAAATACATTAGGGTGGTACAAAGCACTAAACTTTGAGCTTCAAGGTGAAAGTATAACCTTATTTCTAATCAGTCCATTACACCTCGAAGACAGCTGGGTGACATGTTAGCTATTCACTGGGTTTGGAGTCTGGAAGGTTTGGGTTCAAATCTCACATTAGACATTTACAAGTCATTTAACCTCTTTGAGACTCAATTTTACTGTATGTAAAATGAGAGGTTGTACTCAAAAATTTCTAAGGTCCCTTCTGGCTCCAAATTTATGATCTTGTGATCAGTCATGAGGTCTAGTCTTACACCATAGAACTTGCCAAGGCCTAAATAAGAACTGTATTTAGCACCATAGCACTGCCATCAACAATAGTCACAGTGCCATAAGATAGAAGAGAGAGAACTCACCATCTCTTCTTGGCTGTTCCCCACAAGTGGCTTTCCAAGCCTAGTCATGTTGTTTGTACATGCTGCAAAAATTCACACTACTCTAAAATGCCTTTGATGTACATGTTATTTATTGTTGAGCTATTCTTTTTTCTTTATTATTGAGTTATATGTATAAGATTAAAGAGAAAAAGATGGTGGATTAGAGGCAACACCACTGAACATTCTCAAACAACTTGAAAATAATGCTTCAAATCAGATATTGAAGGTGCAGAGCCAACAAAAGATCAGGGTGAGGGCATTCTTCCTGCCTAAGAAAATTCAGGAGGTTAGCAAAAAGAAGTTTGTGACATTGGGGTGGGGGCCCGTCAGGAGCACACAAGTGTGTGTCAGCAACAGCAGCTACCACAGTAGTAGCTTTGGGAGCTCTCACCTCAGAGACAGTAAGGAGGACAGACAACTAGTCAGAAAGAGATTACAGGGGATCCTTTGCTGGCACTGGGCACAGCTGGCACTGATTGGCAACTCTATTGACCATATGAAGTTCTTGGTCACAGTTCTAGGGTGGAGAGGAGCACTGGGGGTCAGTCACAAGGGAGCAGGTCTCTGGTTGCAATCCCAAGAGGAAGAAGAGCATTAGTACTGGTGGCTTCAGAGGAGTAAGAGCCCTTCTTGGGTAAAGACTAGATTGCAGACCAGGAGAGCAGTGAAGCATCAACAACTTGCAGACCCTCAGAACTAACTCAGAAAACAAGAACACAAAAAAGCCTGAAGTTTGGCATAGTGCCTCCCCACCTCCAAGATAGTAGAGTGCAACTTTAACATAAATTTCAAAGTCAAGAAGTAGGCTGGAAAATGAGCAAACAACAACAAAAAAAGAATTTGACCATAAAAAGTACTACAGTGACAGGGAAAACCAAGCCATAAACTCAGAACACAATAATGTGAAAACAGCTAGAAGCAAAGCCTCAAAGAAAAATACTAATTGGATCAAAGTCCAACAAGAATTCCCAGAAGGTAAAGAAAGATAAGAGTGGTGGAAGAAAAACTGGGAAAAGATATGAGTGACATAAAACAATTATGGAAAAGAATTAGCAGCTATATAAAAGGGTCACAAAAAATGCTGAAGAAAATATCACCTTGAAAAACAGACTTGCCCTAGTGGTAAAAGGTATAAAAATTCACTGGAGAAAATAACTCCTTAAAATGCAGAATAGGCCAAATGAAAAAGGAGATATAAAAATTTACTGAAGGAAAGAATTCCTTAAAAACAGAATTAGTTAAATGGAAAAAGATGAACAAAAGCTCATAGAAGAAAATAATTCCTTAAAAATTAGAATTGGGTAAGTAGAAGCTAAGGATTCCATGAGACACCAAGAAACAATAAGACAATGTCAAAAGAATGAAAAAAGTAGGGGAAAATGTGAACTATCTCATTGGAAAGACAGCTTACTTGGAAAATCGATTAAGGAGAAACAATTTAAGAATTAATGGACTATCTGAAAGTCAAGATAAAAGAGCGAGCCTATATATCATATTTCAAGAAATTATTAAGGAAAATTGCCCTGATATCTTAGATCTAGAGGGTAAAATAAAAGCTGAAAGTATCCATTGATCACCTCCTAAAAGAGATCCCAAAATGAAAACTTTTAGGAACATTACTTAATAAGCTTCCAGGTCAAGGAGAAAACAATTCAAACAGCCAGAAATTTTGTGGAGCCATAGCCAGAATCACACAAGATTTATTAAGAGCAGAGACCTTGGAATATGATATTCCAGAAGGTAAAAGAGCTAGAATTATAATCAAGAATCACCTGCCCAGCAAAACTGAGAATAGTCATTCAGGGGAAAATATGGGTATTTTAATGAAAGTGTATGTTCAAACATTGATGATGAGAAGACCAGAGCTGAACAAAAAAAAAAAATATTACATTCAGACAGAACACTCAAGAGAAACCTGAAAAGGCAAACATGAAAGAGTAATTATAAAGGTGTGATAGTAATGGAATGTGGAGATTCCCCTGTATTGGGCTTGGTTTTCAAATTGATTGTATTAAAACCCAGAGCTTGTTAATCCCACCTGTGGGATGGACTTTTTGATGTGAAAAGAAAGTCCTGAACTGGGAGGAGCTGGTGACGTAGATTTGGAGAGACAGTAGAGAGAGGCGGAAGATCTTTTTTTGGAAGCAGCACCTCGTGGAGAGAGAGAGACTAAGAGAATTGCTGGTGGCCGCTTTGAATTGCCCTGGACTTTTGAGACCTGCCCCCTGAGCTGCCAAGGCCTGAGGAGACATGGCTGTTTTGCTGGTACTTTGTCTGTCTGTTTTGATGTTGTTTTGCCAGATTTGTCCACTGGTGAAAGACAGTCCTTTTGTTGAAGAAGTCGTGGAACCTGGCTGTTCGCTAAGAAGCCCTGAGACTGTCCTGCAGACAGAGAGTGAATACTGTCCACTGGTGAGGGACAGTACTGTTGTTGCAGGGGTCTGGAGACTGTCCTGCAGACATAATGAATACTGTCCACTGGTGAAGGACAGTGCTGTTGTTGCAGGGGTCTGGGAGCCTTTCTGTTGGTTCAGAAGCCCTGAAGAAGGATTTTCTTGTTGTATGTTTACAGAAATCCTGGGAGAGGGCTTTGCTAATGTGTTCAGGGGTTCTAGGACTGTTCTACAGACAGAGGATAAATTCATGAAGGGACTGGCAATGTATCTTATGGCCTTGCTAAGCCTTGTCTCCCCAGGAACTAAGATTGCTGAGAACTTGCCTCGAGTCAAGATGAAGAAAAGACCTCCATTTGGGTATTAAGTGCTGTGTTTAAACTTGATGTAACTCTGGGGTAGATTCAATTGTGATCCAGGGGTGGGGAACTTTTGACCTTATTGTGCTCTGTGATTGACAAATGAAGGTACTTTACCTTATGTTTGGAAACTAATCTCCATTTGAGAAGAGGGGCTTTGTGGTGGACTTAATTAAGGTATAGCCTAGGGGTAGAGTAGTATTTAGAACCGAGACTTTGTAATTGATCGAATGATTGGAAGGTCCTGGGGTGGGGTAGTCCTTGGAGATTAATCACATTTAGTAAATGCTGTATTTGGAATGATGTCATGTTTTGATCTTCTCTGTTCTTGGTTTGTTACTGAATAAAATGGAGAGCACCTATGCTGGTATTCTGAACCTTGGGAAGTTGCCTTTCCTTGGCATTATATTACAAAAGGTCTCAATAAAGTTAACTGTTTACATTCCTATATAGGAAGATGATATATGTAACTCTTGAGAATTTATCATTTTAGGGAAGTTAAAAGGAGCTTACATAGACAAAGAGCATGGGTGTGAATCAATTATATCAGAATTATCTCTTAAAAAATGGAAGGGATAGGAGCGGCTACATGGCCCAGTGAATAGAGCACTGGCCCTGAAGTCAGGAGGACCTGAGTTCAAATCCGGCCTCAGACACTTAACAAAAAACTAGTTGTATGACCTTGGGCAAGTCACTTAACCCCAATTACCCTGCCTTCCCACTCCGAAAAGCAAAAACAAATGAAAAAAACGAAAGGGATGTACTAGGACAAGGAGGGGAAGGGAGAGGTAGGTTGGGGAAATTTTTCTCTCATAAAAAGAGGCAAACAAGGAAGAGTTTTCACAGTAGAGGGAAAAATGAGGAGTGGGTGGCAGGCAATGCTTAAATCTCACTCTCATAGGAATTGGTTTAAAGAAGGAAGAATATAGATGTGTATATATACACACTCAGTTGTGTATAGAAATATAACTTACTGAATAGGGAAGTAGGAGGGGAAAGGGATAAGAAAAAAGAAGAGGATGATAAAAGGGAGGACAGGTTAAGGAAGGCAGTTTCTAGAAGCAAAAGAGACTTCTGAGAATGGACAGGATGCAAAGAGAGAAGAAGAAACAGAAGAAAATGAGATGGAGGGAAAATATAATTAGTGAAAATAACTGAATGTGAATGGGATGAGCTTATCCCATAAAACAGAAGCATATAGCAGAATGAATTAGAAACCAGAATCCAACTATGTGTTGTATAAAGGGACACACTTGAAACAGAAAGACACACACAGAGCTAAACTAAAGTTCTGGAACAGAATTTAATATGTTTCAGCTAAACTTAAAAAAAGCAGGAGTAGCAATCAAGATCTCAAACAAAGCAAAAGCAAAAATCCACCTAGTCAAAATAATCAAAGAAATTACATTTTTTTAAAAGGTAACATAGATAATCAAGTAATATAAAAAATTGTGGCAAGTTTCTCTGGTAAGGTATTCATTTCTCAAATACATAGAACTGAGCCAAATTTATTTATATATATAAAAAAGAGCCATTCCCAAAGTGATAAATAGTCAAAGAGTATGGACAGTTTTCAGGAGAAGAAAACAATGCTATCTATAGTCATATGAAAAAACACTCTGTATCATGATTGATTAGAGAAATAAACATTAAAACAATTCTGTGGTACCACCTCACATCTATCAGAAATAAAAAATGCTGGAGGGAACGAGGGAAAATTAAGGATACTAATGCATTGTTGGTGGAGTAGTGAATTGAGCCAACCATTCTGGAGAACAATTTGAAACTATGCCCAAAGGGCTATAAAACTCTGCATGCCCTTTGACCTAAAACTACTAGCTCTTATCCTAAGGACATTGTTGTTTGTGTTTTTTTTAAGTAAAAGAACCTATATGTACAAAAGCATTTATAGCAGCTCTTTTTATGGTGACAAAGAATTGGAAATTGAGAGGATGCCCATTAATCGGGGAATGGCTAAACAAGTTGTGGCATGTGATTGTTGTAGAGTACTGTTATTCTGTGGGAAATGACAAGAAGTGTGGGTTCAGAAAAAACATGCCAAGACATTATGTACAGTAAGAGCAATATTGTAATGATGATCAATTGTGAAAGACTTGGCTAATCTGATCAATTCAGCGATCAAAGACAATTCCAAAGGACTCATGGTGAAAAAATGCTATCCACCTCCAGAGAGAGAATTGATAAACTCTGAGTGCAAACTGAAGTATAATTTTCTAACTTTCTTTATTTTTCTTGCTTTTTTTTGGAACTATGGCTAATATGGAAATATATTTCGCATGATTTCACATGTATATTGCTTGCCTTCTCAGTGGGTCAAGGAGGTGGAGGGAAGGAGGGAGAATTCAAACTTTAAAAAACAAAAGAACGCTTAAAATAAAGAAATAATAAATTTGGAAAATAAAGAAATAGAGTACTCAAAGAATGAGATTTTTAATAAAGCCCAACTTTATCCTCAGAAAAGGTAGTGTGCAAAACCTGTTAAATTGCTTGCAATGAAGCAGAGCCTCCCAACCTTTCTCCAATCAATCAACAATCAATTAATAAAACATTTATTAAGCACTTACTATGTGCCAGTCACTGTGCCAAGCTTAGCTATTCATTAGGTCAGAGGATAAAGAACTGGGAGGAATATTCAAGGTGACCTAACCTAGGTCTCTCATTTGACAGCAGAGGAAACTGAGGCCTAGAGAGAGGAAGTAACTTGATCCAGATCACAGAGGAAGGAATAAATAGAACCTAGATTTGAACCCAGGTCATTAGCTATTAGTCTGATGTGGTTTCCCTTACACTACATTTCCTCCCCAAGTGATGGCAAGAAACAAGACCAGCCTCAGTCTGAGCCTCTCTTCCCACCCCTTGACCAAAAAACCCACAATTCAAATGTCTGCTTGAATCTCAGAACCATTCACTTGTCAACAAGATTCCAAAGCTCACAAGATGCCGAAGTCAAAGGAAAAACAGTATTTATTAAGAGACTAGTACAGGCTCTGCTCCATCAGGAACTTTTCTGTAATTATCTGTGATCAGTTACCAGTTTGGTACAATTCATTTCACACTCTATGCCTGGCTTCCTTCTGACACTTAAAAAACAACAACAAAATACTGTGTGTGTGTGTGTGTGTGTGTGTGTGTGTGTGTGTGTGCGTTTTCTTTTCAATGACAGGAGAGTATCTGGAATTTTGTTTTCTTCCAGTGCAGCCCTGGCACAGAGACAGAGATTTATACATGTCTAGTTGCATGTTGAAAAATCACTGGATCAAAAATTAAGAAAGGGGGGTGACTAGGTGGTGCAGTGAATAGAGCACCAGCCCTGGAGTCAGGAGGACCTGAGTTCAAATCTGAACTCATACACATAACACTTACTAGCCGTGTGACCTTGTGCAAGTCACTTAACCCCAATTGCCCTGCTTCTCCCCTTCCAAAAAGCAAAAAAAAAAAAAATTAAGAAAGAAATCAGAGATAAAGCCAATCCCAACAGGAGGGAAGGAAGAGAAGGAAGCTGCATGAATGTGGAGACACCGGGGCGTCCATACCCAGACTCACACTGGTCACAGCTTTTCCAGCGCACTTGGTGTCAGAGAGGAGAATGTAATGAACACAATATAGGGTCCTATAAGAGGGAAAGATTTCATTCCTTCTGGGCTTCAGCATGCCACCCTCTGCTCAGAGCCACGAGAACCAAGCTCTGTAAGACCCTATTGGAACAGCTGCCATAGATTTATCCAGGGCCAGGTGGTGAATCATACTCAGGGAGAGGTAGGAAGATTAGATCTGGAGTTCAAGGGCTTGGGTTCAAATATCGAGGCTGCTCCTTGTGAAATGTGTGCCTGTACAACTTGCCTAACCCCTTTCAGCCTCAATTTCCTCATCTGTAAAATGAACATGAAGATCCTTCCCAACCCCAAATCTATGAAACTCTTTGACATTAAGTACCTTCATCTGTTAAAGGGGAGAGTTTAGACTTGAAGGTCTATAAGGTGCTTTTTTATCTCCAATATTTGAAGCAGATTACCTCCCCTTGTGCCCTGTTTGGCCAAAGTAAACTTTGTTGTTCACTGTTGTTCAGTCATGTTCAACTCTCCATGACCTCCTTTGGGGTTTTCTTGGCAAAGATACTGGAGTGGTTTGCCATTTCCTTCTCCAGCTCATTTTACAGATGAGGAAACTGAGCCAAACAGGGTCCAAGGTCACACAGTTAGAATCTGAGGCCAGATTTGAACTCAGGAAGATGAATCTTCCTGACTCCAGGCCTGATGCTATATCCACGATACCACTTAGCTACCCCCAAAGCAAATTTACAGATAGAAAAAACAACAGTGGACTCTTCTGTGATCACAGTATTAACCTAAAGTAGCATCAGCCTCTAGTTCCCAGTTCTTCCAGATTAAAAATAATGAGGTGTCCAGTGTCAGGATGACCTGGGGATCAAATCCAGGCTCAGATACTTAGCACCACACCCAGAAATAACTGTCCATGTAACCTTGAGCAAGTTACTTAACCCCAATTGCTTAAAAAAAATAAATAATAATAATAAGGTGGCCTCAAGCTTTGAACTAGTTGTCCAGAAGACCTGAGCCCTTAGATTCATGAATAATTATAAAACTAGGCAAAATACCAAAGCAGAATAAAAGAGGACCAAAGTGCTATGGGATTCTGTGGAGGGAGGCACAGCCTCAGGCTGAAGGGAGCCTCAAGCTTTCCAGAACTTAGCATGTGACAGAGACTCATCTAGGGCAACACTTCCCTCTATGTGTGAATCACTGGCCAAGTTCTGCCAATTCTCGCTTCATGTTTCTTACTTTTGTCCCCTGGTTTTCACCCACAGGGTCCCCTCAGACCCTCAGCAGGTCTCATCTGGACTATGTTGGCAGCTTCTTCTTCCTCTTTCAGTTCTCCCTCCTCTCCAATCCGACCTTGAGGAAGTTCTCAAAATAATTTCCACAAAACGTATATGTGACCATGCCATCCCCTGATGCCTCCAGAGTAAAATGCAAAGTCATCAGCTTGGCATTGACCACCATCCACAGTCTGGCTCCAACCTACCTTCCCAGCCTTATTTCATATTCCCTTTACACATGCTCCATGCTGGCCAAACTGGACTGCTCTTCTCCAAATGCAACATTCTACTTCCTGCCTCTGGAAATTTACACACAAGCTATCCCCTCACAGCTGGAAGGTACACCCTCTTCATTTCTAACCAGCTGGAATCTCTTCCAGGCATAGTGGACAACCTCCATAAGGACACACAGGTGGGAGAGTACAGAAGGAGAATGGTTAACAGCTAATAGTCCAGTTTGACACCAAAATTATTCAAAGAAGAATAAATGGGCAAAGAAGAGACTTAAATGTCAGGCTAAGGAGTGGAAGAGAAAATACCTAGGGACAGGGAAAGGTTTTTGTGTTTTGTCTTCTTATGTCCAGCACCTACCTCACTAGGTGCCTTGTACACAATGGGCATTTAATGTATGCTTATTGAATTGAATTATGGATTTCAACAAAGAGAAGCCAACAAGTATTTATTTATTTAAAGCAATCGGGGTTAACTTGCTCAAGGTTACATGGCCAGTTATTGCTGGGTGTGGTGCTGAGTATCTGAACCCAGATTTGATACCTAGGTCATCCTGACACTGGAGCCAGTGCTCTTACTCGCTGTGCTACCTGGCCGCCCCTAAGCAATTGGGGTCAAGTAATTTGCTCAAGGTTACACGGCCAGGTGTTTCTGGGTGGGTGCTAAGTGTCTGAGCCTGGGATTCGATCCCCAGGTCATCCTGACACTGGAGCCGGTGCTTTTACTCGTTGTGCTACCTGGTCGCCCCAAGCATTTATTAAATGCTTACTGTGTTTGGGCACTGTTCTATACAGAAAGAGAGAAAAGACAAATCTCTAATGTGCTGTTCCTAGAGGAAATTTTTGATCAGGCAAGTGACATGGGCAAACCTGTGCATTGGGGGGATTATTTTAATAACAAAGTAAAGAAAGGATTGGAGAAGGCAGGAATTTGGGGGAGGGAGACTAGTTAGGACTATTACAACATGGGAGTTCAAGGAAGGGGTGAATGCCAGATTGTCTCAAGACATAAAGTAGCCCAGATGGATAGAATCCACTGATAACTCACATTCTTTTTTTTTAAATCCGCTTAATCTCCTCCTCTCAACTCCTAAAATGAGGATCGCGAGATTGCAGAAGCAGAAGGAACATTAAGGGTCATATAGCTGTGAGATTGCTGGGGGTAGCTAGGTGTTGCAGAGGACAGAGCACTGAGCATGGAGTCATGAAGACATTTTCCTGATTTCCAATCCAGTCTCAGACACTTACTAGCTGTGTGATCTGAGGCAAGTTATCTCTAAAGATAACTTCTTCCATTGAGCTGATCCATTTACCATCATCTCTAGGAATGTTCCCCTTATGGAGGACAGGGAGCATGCCTTAGAACAGAGCTAGGAGGTCATCCTGTGGTCCTGCAACAGAGAAGCTAAGACCAGACCTCAGATGAAAAGGGGTTGGAATTGTACTGGTGTATAGAGGACCAATCAGTTGATATTTGGTGTGTGGCAGGGTGGGAGCAGAGGGCCAGGTCAGACTCCAGGGAACAGTGAGGGCACTAGAAACTTCCCAAGAGTGGTTTGGTGTTCCTTCATCTCTCCTCTGTTCTGGCTGGCCCTGACCACCGACTGTCTAGAACAAGGGTGGGGAACCTGTGGCCTTGAGGCCACATATGGCCCTCTAGGTCCTCAAATGCAGCCTAATAAAAGAATTTGTTCTGTCGAATTTGGATTCAGTCAAAGGGCCACCCTTGAGGACCTAGAGGGGCACACATGGCCTTGAGGCCATTGGTTTCCCCACCCCTGATCTAGGATGAGCAATGAGAAGCCTGGGTGGAGGGGTTCTATTTTCTAGGTGTCTGCATGTAGGTCCATAGTTAGGGCTTGTGGCATTCAAGGGACCAGAGAGAGTACAACAAAAAGGGCAGTTGAATGATAATGATGTACTTATAATAGATGTTACCTTGGGCTCCCTAGGATCCTCAGAGACCTCAGTTCACCACTATGCATAGAAAAGAGGCATCTGGCAGAGGTTTGGAGGATTTCAAGATATTACCAACTCTTAATTCCTATGGACCTGTGATCCAGTGTCATTAACTTGGTAGACAAGATCAGAGAGGTTGTGAAATGCTTTTTCTCCTCTATTAGAATAGATAAAGGAAGATCAGTTTCCCATATCTTTTAATCGGGAAGAGGCATCCAACTGAGAAACTCACACCTACATGGTTATGAAACATGGTTGTCATACTAAAATGGTTTTGTTGTTTGGGGGTGGTCTTGCGTTGGGAATCTTCCTTCCAATAACAAAAATATCCCCAGATGGGAGAAGCCAAGCCTTTGTAAGTATAATTCCCAGGACTCTCTAATTCCATGAGAAGCTAACACTGCCTCTAAGCTCCCACTGAACATCATATCAGCCAGAGGGATGGAATCAAGTCCCTTTCCCAATTCTTTGCTTTCCTCCATCCAGCCTCCCTGGTACTGGGAAATCTGCTATAGGTTTAAAGGTACCTGTGAGTTAGAACAACATAGAGTAAGCACTGTGATGATAGTGCCTATAGATCACTAGATGTGAAGCCAGAAGACCTGACTTTAAGTTCTGACTATTCCCTTATTACCTGTGTCACTACAGGTTATTCACCTTGTTACTGTTTCCTCATCCATAAAATGAGGAGGTTTAACTAAAAGGTCTCCAGGGATCCCCCCTCTAGTTCCCAATCTATGACATTATGTGCCAGGCCATTCCATACCTATGTTTTGTCATCTATGGATATGGCTCAGGAAGTGTGTGTATGAATGTACCCATACCACACACACATGCACATACTCTGTCTCTCCTCTCTCTCTCTCTCTCTCTCTCTCTCTCTCTCTCTCTCTCTCTCTCTCTCTCTCTCTCTCTCTCTCTCTCTCTCTCTGTCTTTCTCTGTCTCTCTCTCTCTCTCTCTGTCTCTGTCTCTCTGTCTCTGTCTCTCTCTCTCATGCTCTATTCTGCTCCCTCTTTCTTTCTCTCTCTCCATTGTCTCTTGGTGACCTCATTAGCCCCCATGGGCACAATTTTCATTTCTACTCTGATAACTCCCAGAGTACACCCAGCCTTAGTCTCTCCCTAGAGCCTCAGCTTCGCATCGTCAACTGGACGTCCATTAGGCATCTCAAACTCAACATGAACAAAATGGAATTCATCATCTTCCCTCCCAAACTGCCTCCTCTTCCAAACTTCCTTAGCACAATTTGAAGACACCACCATCTCTCCAAACTCCCAGGGTCAAAAGGTCAGCATTATCCTCAGCTCCTCTGCCTTCCCATCCTCACCATACATATCCCATAAGTTACCAAATTTTGCCACTTCTTCTTCAGCCACATCTCTCACATTCCCTCCTTCCTCACCTGTGCTTCACATAATCCCCCCGTTACTTCAGGACCTAGATTGACCTTTGACATGAAGTCTTTCCTGATCCCCCACAAATGTGAGTGCCCTCCTCTAAATACCTGGAATTCAATTTCCTTCTACTGATTTTGCACTTATCATGTCTCTGCATCTATGTGAATATGAGTTATTTGAGAGTAGGAATGATTTCATTTTTTTCTTCACTGGTAGAAGGAGTTCCTTACTTATAACTTTCCATAGCCATGAAGTCAGAGGCCCAATTTAAATGTGTAAGTCATGGCATCCCCTTCCTGATCTTGTGGTCCTCTTCAAAAATGAAGGATAAACAAGAACTACGGGGTATGCCTGTGTGAGCATACACTCACGGAGTATATCTCCCCCCTCAAATTCTGCCTCAGACTCTTTCAACCTAGATGGTACTGGAAAAGTCACTTTACCTTTCTTAGCCTCAGTTTCCACATGTGTAAAATAGGGGTGATAACACCTACTTCAAATAGTTGTTGTAAGGATCGGATGATATAATAAAGATAAAGAACTTGGAAAACTTGAAAGAGCTATATCAACACTATTATTATTATAACTGGGGCAGCTAGGTGGTGCCACAGTGCACAGAGTGCTGGGCTTGGAAACAAGAAGACTCATGTTCACGAGTTCAAATCTGGCCTCAGACATTTCCTAGCTGTGTGACTCTGGGCAAGTCACTTAACCCTGTTTACCTCAGTTCCTCATCTGAAAAAACGATCTGGAGAAGGGAATGGCAAACCACCCCAGTATCTTTGTCAAGAAAACCCCAAAGGGGTCATGGAGAGTCAGACACAATGGAACATAACAACATTATTTTAACTATTATCACTCATACATTCTTTTTAACACTTTTAAAAGCTTTCCTTCCAATAACTAAAAAGATAGGAAAAAAAACCTCATGCTACAATGTTTACTCCAATATCTTCACATTGGCTATGTATTCTTAGTGAAATGCAAATACAATGATCTTTTGTGTTATGCTTGGCTGGTGATGGCTGAAGTGTTGAAGGATGTGTTAGAAAATTACAGCTTAGCCTAATACCAAATGTCATTAACCTTCACAAGACTGAGTCTGCCAGAGCAAGCTCCCCCTACCAAATTCTTCAACTGCATCAATTGCCAACCTCTTCTATTAATAAAGGAAAAAAGAAGTATCTCAATGAGAGGAAACAACACATTGGATTCGCCCCCAATTAACCCTTTCAAGGACCAGTGGTGTGCTGGTAAATGTTTAACAACAGGCTCTCCAAGAAAAAATGTACTCACAACACACTTTTAAGTTCGATCACCATTTTTAACCTTTTATCCATCACTTTAAGTCTAGACAATCAACAAAACAATAAATCAAGTCTTGATTAATAGCATTTGCTGATTTCAAAGGTGTAAATGCTAGCTGAAATTTTAACAATTGGCTCTAGTAAGCTGACATGCTTACTGGATTCTGGGCCCTGATACATCCTCATTCCAAGGTATCAGCCCTTTTACTTTATACTGGATTGCACTGAAAGTTTTCTAAGTCCCTTTAGACCCATCATTTCGTCTGAGCCACACAAGTCTGGTAATGTAGGTAGTACAAAGATTGATTCCCATTTTTACAGAAGGGAAAACTGAAACTTGGAGAGATGAAATGCTTTGCTCAGGCTCATGCTGCCAAACAGTGGCACAATCAGGATTAATTTTCCAAACTCCAAGCCCAATGTTGTTGTTTTTAGTGCAGTATTGATGTTTTTAGTCATTTTTAATGTCATTATTACTTTCCGGTAACTTCTCCCATCCACCAACAGAACCCTCTCCTATAACCAAAACAAACAAACAAAAATCACATAGGTCATTAAAATGAAATAACACAGGAACTCCAATCTGACAGGGGAGGTAGCATACCAACCACATGCATAATGACAGAACAAACAAAAGTTTCACCATGGTCCCTCAGGAATTAAGACATTGCTGTGAATTCTGTTGTCTTTTGATGTTTTGTTTTTAATATCTAGCTTCTCACTCTGAGAATATGGCCATCTACCTGCCCCACTTCCCCAATGGTTTCCACCTCTTGCTATGGGAACAGTAACCAAGTTTACGCTATTGATGATTTTGGAAAGGATATACCAGTCAGTTGACCTGTTGCTCCTCTCATCGTTTTGGTGACTCCACAGGTCACAACTTTGATCCATGGCTTCCCATTCCCTCATGTGTCTGTCTATATAAGCTCTTAAAGGCAAGGACTGTCTGTCTCATTTTTACATTGGTAGCCTAGCACCTAGCATAGTGCATGACATATAGTAAGAATTTAATAAATGCTTTTTAATTAGTCCATTGTTATGACCATTGTATATATTTTTCTCTTGGTTCTACTTTCTATACAAATCTTGCAAGTTTTTTTTAATTCTTCACTTTTTTAAAATGGCACAATCATATTCATTACATTCATAGAAATTTAAATGGAAAGAATATTGAGTTTGGAGCCAGTAGCTTTGGATCCAAATCCAGACTCTGATACATACCATCTACATGACCCTGGGGCTAGTCACTTAACTTTTATGAGCCTCAGCTAATTATTATTAGTACAAATAAGAATAATAATGAAAGCTAGCATTTTTATAGCACTTTTGAGGTTTACAAAGTATTTTTACTAACATTATATTACAAATATTATATCATTTTTCCTCATAACAACCTTGGGAGGGAGTTTTTACTAGCTATTATTAGCTCCATTTTACAGATGAGGATCCTGAGGCAGAAAGAGATTATATGATTTTCCTAGGGTCACACAGCAAGTGAGTATCTGAGACTGGATTTGACCTTAAGTCATCCTAACTCCAGGTCCAGTACTCTATCCACTGAACCACCAGGCCAGTTCCTTTAAAATGAGAGCTGAAATAGATGACTTCTAAGGTCCTTCCAGTTCAATCTATGAACTTATGTACAGTTTGTTCAGGTGCTCTCCATTTACTGACCACCTCCCCCTAACCCTTTTTACTACATCAAACTGCCTTTTTTTTTGTTTTTCTTTATATATCAATATCACTTCACCACCCTAGAATCCCCTCCTCCCAACAAAGATAAGCAAAGAAACAAAATAAGCCAACGTGATGTTTGTGTCTGATAATATGTATCTTCTGTGTCTTCTCTAGCCCCTCACCTCTATCAAGAGTCAGGAGGTGAGGGTCACTAGCAAGCCTCCCAAGTCACAGTCTGGTTCAGTTCTGCTGTCTTTCCATGTTATTTTCCTCTGAGTTAACGTGACCATTGTAAACCCCCCATTTGGTTCCGCTCACTTGGTTCTCATGCTGCCTATTTGCAAAGAACTTTCTCCTGCTCAGTTAAATATTATTGTGACAAAGAATTATTGGATTTGTTAAGAATGGAATAGGACAAGCAAAGGTAGTTTGTAGTTCAAGAAATCTTTCAAGCTTGTCCTGGACATCAGTAGCATAGAGACCTAGCCAAAGGCACCCATCAGTTCCCAAATCTGAAATGAGAACAAATTAAATCTATGACTCCTAACCCAAGGAAGTATTGTCTCATGCCAATTCTACTGGTTGGTCCCTCTTTAGGTCTTCCATGGTTGATGTTGGTAGGAAACTTTTCTGTGGTTGCCAAAGGAGCCCAGGATGGAGGAGTTTGGTTCCTGGTCAAACTTGTGGTTGCTGCCGTCTCTTGGTTGAGGGCTTGGGGGAAGGAATTACAGGGACTTCCAACTCATATATGTCCAGTGGTGATACATACCTGACAGGTATGTCAGCAGCTTCGATCACGTCAACGGTTCTGTGTCCAACTCAAATGATGGGGCTAAATGATCCTTCACAACAGGTACTTCCCCCTTCTCCTTGTTTCTTCTGTAAAGTGTGATGAAAGGGCTGCTCTCTTCTGGAGGCTAGTGTGGATCCAAGTGTCTCTAGGCTCCACAACTTCCATTAAAGTCAGCAACAACCTCTAAGGTGAATAGATACATCCCATCAAAACCTAACCTTCCCTTTCCTTTACTGGGAAACGATGGACCAACCCTGACTTCCACTGAAGGATCAATCCAATACTTCCTCCAGTCAGATGGAGAAAATTACCTAGGGTCAAGCATTAGCAGATGGTTGTCTGGAAAGGACCAAAATGACATCACTACGCTAGGGTCAAGTATCAATGTGTCTGACTGTGACTGCTCAGACCAATATGAGCTTAGAAGGCTCTACAACAGGTGGGTCACACACCCATGTGAACATTTGGGGTAGATTCTCCAAATAGGCACATCCTGTGTTTCCTTTGAGCTCTTTCAATTCTGCTTTGCTGGTAAAGCACAGCACCTTCTGATGTGGGCTTGCCATGCTGAGCAGGTTCTGTGCCACTGTCTGCCATGACACTCAATCAATCCCAGAGTTTTTGAGAGAGACCTTGAGAGTGTCCCTATATCACTTCTTCTGACCACCATGCAAACGTTTGCCCTGTGTAAGTTCTCCATAAAACAGGTTTTTTTTTTTTTTTTGGCAATCATATGTTTTACATTTGAACAATGTGGCCCGTCCATCAGAATTGTTGCTTTCTAAAGCAGAGTTTGAATGCTTGGCAGTTTAGTTCGAGTAAGGACCTCAGTGTCTGGTGTCTTATCCTGCCAGGTGATCTTCAGAATCTTCCTAAGACAATTCAAATGGGGGTGGCCAGGTAGCACAGCGAGTAAGAGCACCGGCTCCAGGGTTGAGAAGACCTGGAGATTAAATCCCGGGCTCAGACACTTAGCACCCACTCAGAAACACCTGGCCGTGTAACCTTGAGCAAGTTACTTAACCCCAATTGCTTAGGGGAGGCCAGGTGGCTCAGCAAGTAAGAGCACCAGCTCCAGTGTCGGGATGACCTGGATCAAATCCGGGCTCAGATACTCAGCACCACACCCAGAAATAATAACTGGCCATGTAACCTTGAGCAAGCTACTTAACCCCAATTGCTTTAAAAAAAAAGACAATTCAAATGGAAGCAATTCAGGTTCCTGGCATGGCGCTGGTAGAGTGTTCATGTCTCACAGGCATACAACAATGAGGTCAGCACAATGGCTCTGTAGACCTTCAGTTTGGTAGTCAGTCTAACACCTCTTCTCTCTCATACTTTCCTTCAGAGCCTCCCAAACACTGAACTAGCTCTGGCAATGCATGTGTCAACCTCATTATCAATGTGTACATCCCTGGAAAGCACACTACCAAGGTAAGTGAACTTATCCACAGCATTTAAAACATCTCCATTTGCTGTAACCAATGGTTCCATGTATGGATGGTGTGGTGGTGGCTGATGGAGCACCTGTGTTTTCTTGGTATTAATTGTTAGGCCAAAATGAACACAAGCAGCAGAAAATTGATCCATACTTTGTTACATCTCAGCATCAGAAGC
The DNA here is from genome assembly GCF_028583685.1 of Petaurus breviceps papuanus. Lineage (NCBI taxonomy): Eukaryota > Metazoa > Chordata > Mammalia > Diprotodontia > Petauridae > Petaurus > Petaurus breviceps. The sequence continues at coordinate 7,555,904 of NW_027185771.1, forward strand.
TGCATTGAGGGCACAATCATCTGCAAACAGAAAACCATGCACCAACACTCCCTACACTTTGGTCTTGGCTTGTAGCCTTTTCAAGTTGAAGAATTTACCATCAGTGCAGTGGCTGACCTTGATGCCATGTTCATCCTCATTGAAATCATTTGACAACATGGCTGAAAACATCATACAAAAAGCATGGAAGCAAGCACACAGCATTGTTTCACTCCATTGCTGACTGGGAAAGCACAAGAGCGTTGTCCATTATCTAGAACCCAAACAAGTATGCCATCATGGAATTGATGTACAATACTGATGAACTTCTCCAGGCAACCAGATTTTGACATAATTTTCCCTAAGCCCTTACAACTAACAGTATCAAAGGCCTTGGTCAGATAATATAATAGAAAAAAAAACATAAAGGAAGATCATGCTCAAGGAATTATGGTAAATGGAAATACCTATCCATAGAAGTAGTCTCCACCTTCTTTGGATTTCATAGTTCTTAACCCTTTTCTGATTAGTCAGTAGTTCTCTTTTTACATAGCCTCCCAGGTGAAGGTGAGCTCTTTGAGGACAGAGATGTTTTTTCAGCTACCTTCTCATGGTTCTAAGTTGTAGGGCATGTGTTAACCTGCATTGGCAGGTGAGGGATCTTGCCTGAGAACTCAGTCCTTGTTGAAGAGCCTCAGTCTTTCATGAAGTTAAAATTCAGTGTTCCTTCCACCAAACCACATGAAAAGCTTGAACTCTTTTTTATTAAAGCAATCAGGGTTAAGTAACTTGCTCAAGATTACACGGCCAGTTATTTCTGGGTATGGTGCTGAGTATCTGAGCCCAGATTTGATCCAGGTCATCCCAACACTGGAGCCAGTGCTCTTACTCACTGAGCCACCTGGCCACCCCTAAGCAATTGGTATTAAGTAACTTGCTCAAGGTTACATGGCCAGGTGTTTCTGGGTGGGTGCTAAGTGTCTGAGCCTGGGATTCAATCTCCAGATCATCCAAGACTGGAGCCGGTGCTCTTACTTGCTGTGCTACCTGGCTGCCCCAAAGCTTGAACTCTTAACTAATACATAAAGGACAGGCACAGGAACCCTAAGAATGTCAGCTCCCTAGTGAATAGAGCATCAGCCCTGGAGTCAGGAGGACCTGAGTTCAAATCTGGCCTCAGACACTTAACACAAAGACCTTGAGCAAGTCACTTAACCCCAATTGCCCTCCAAAAAGAAAAAAAAAGAATGGCAGCTCACCACCCCAATCAGATAAGAGTTTATAGGACTGGTGGTCCTTCTTCTAACCCAACCCTCAAAGCCATCATCCAAGGAAGAAACTCCCATGAGAAGGGGCCAACAACCACTACCAACCTCCAACCAACTGACACCCACAGGGTAAGCAAATCTACTTGGCTAAAGTAGCAAGGCACCTGAGGGAGAGACCAGAGGTAGCATGGGTCAGTGAGGTCAAACCCCTCTGGCCATCTTGACCATGTTCTTCCCTCAGACTCTGATGGAGACTGCCCAAGATCCTAAACCCAAGAGTCTTAGAACCCAGAAATGCTTCCCAGCCCAGAGCCTTCAGTCATCATCCTTTGAAGCATCCCCTCTGAAGATGCAGCCTGGCATCTGCCCCTGTGGGTGTGGTCATCACAGCTCCTGAAGATCACAAAGACCCAGGAAAGAAAGTTCTAGGCACCAAAGTCCTTGATGTAATCAAATGATTCTACCTCAGAAACTGCTATGATTTCACCATTAATAATGGCATTAAAGAAGGCATGATTACATCTACTTTGCTGATTTGGGACCTTTCCATCAACCTAAAGATGAACCCTTCCATACATATTGTCTCCCATATCAGAATGTGACCTTCTTGAGAGCAGAGAATGTTTCACTTTCTATTTGCATCCTCTGTACTGATTTACACAGGACTTTGCACACAGTAATCCCTAAATAAATGCTCCTTTCATTCACGAAATAGGAAACTAAGTCATCTACTCTCAGTATGGAATAGTCCATAAAAGTCAGAAGTTTGAGGAGAAAGAAAAGGCTTGAAAAAGTGTCTGTGGGGAATGAAGTAGGAAGTTAAAAAGAGGAGAGTAACATTGCCAAGCGGCAGTGAGGGACCATCTGGGTCTGGATGATGAGTTTAAACTCTAGATCCTTGGGCACAGTCTTTTGACGGAGTCCAAGTTTTACAGAACAAGTCCTTTTATGAAGGGGATTTGTTCCGTGAAGTTTGGATTTAGTCCAAGGGCCACACTTGGGGACCTAGAAGGCCACATGTGGTTTTAGTCAATTGGATTTTGTGACTCTCTCCAGTGTAACAGAACATCCTAGGATAAAGGGCTGAGGAGTCAGAGAAAGTTACCCAGGGTTAAACATTAGCAAGATCAGAAGAGCAAAAAACATAAGGGAAGATTGGGCAGAAGGTGGTAGAATAGATAGATTTCTAGGTGTGGAGTCAGGAAGACATCTTCCTGACTTCAAATTTGACCTCAGACACTTCCTAGCTGTGTGACCCTGGGCAAGTCACTTAACCCTGTTTGTTCAGTTTCTTCATCTGTAAAATGAGTTGGACAAGAAAATGGCAAACCACTCCAATATCTTTGCAAAAAAAAAATGTGGTCACAAAGAGTCAGACATGACTGAAAAATGACCTAGCAACCACAAGGGAAGAAATTCAGCCAAACATCCAACAAGTTAGCAAGCATTTATTAAGCACTTACTGTGTGCCATGTACCAGGTATACAAAGCAAAGCAAAAATAGTCATTTCCCTCAAAGAGCTTACTTTCTAATGGGGGAGACAAGAGTGAACTATATATATATATACGATGTGCACAAGGCAAATTGGAAGAAAACTCACAGGGAGGGCAGTAGGATGGAGGGGGACAGGGAGCAGCCTCCTACAGAAGGTAGGCTTTGAAATGAGTCTTGAAGGGATCCAGGAGAGGGAATGAGAAGGGAAGAGCTTTGGGGACAACCGGCAAGAAGGCTTGGAGCCAGGAGATGGAGTGCCCTCTGTGAAGAACATCAAGGCCAGTGCAGGAGGGAGCAGCTCAGAAAATGCAATCAACATGCATTGCCTGATTTTATGGACCTTTGGAACATGCCAGCTATACCCCCCAAAGTGATTATTATGGCAATAAAGCAGCAGAAGCTCTTCTTCTAAAGAGCAGGCCAACACTGGCATCCAGAGGCAGGCGTGCCTGTGGGATCCCTTCCACGTGAATCCTGGTTCTCATTCTCTTCCAGCACGTGTCTGATGTGGCGATTGGATCTGAAACTGTTTATAATCATGTCTCTTCCCCCTCCCTTCCCCCAGATTTAGGGGAGAATAAAACTAAATGGGGAGCCTAAGAATGGCTACTCCAACCCAGTGCCTATGTCAGAGTGGCTCACCCAGCCTGGTGTAGTGAGGAGTGATGGCCTCAGTAAATTCCAGTCCTTATGCTCCCACTGACCTCAGCAAAGTGATTGATCCTCAACCTCTTCGTGTGTAAAATGAAGAGGGTGGACCAGATGGTCTTTGAGATTCATTCTATGAATCTAACAACACACTTGGGCAGCTAGGTGGTACAATGGGTAGAGAGCCAGGTTTGGAATTAGGAAGGCTCATCTTCCTGAGTTCAAATCCAGCCTCAGGCACTTAGCTGTGTGACCTTGGGCAAGTCACTTAAACTCTGTTTGCCTCAGTTTCCTTATCTGTAAATGGAGAAGGAAATGGTAAATTGCTCCAATATCTTTGCAAAAACAAAAAAACCATTAACAACAAAAACCCAAATGGTGTCTGACTGAATAGCAACGACAAGGGAAGATTATACTTAAGGACTGTAAAATGAGAATAATAAAATAATTAATAAAATAACAATTAAAAATAATAAATAAGATAACCCCCTCACAGGATTGCTGTTGAAGGAAGACAGGGGATCGAAATGAGGAGGCAAGAGCTTTGGGTACAGCCAGTGAAAAGAACTGGAGAGCCTCTTGTGAGGATCCAATGGGATAATATTTGCAAGGAGCTTAGCACAGTGCCTGGCACACAGTAGGGACCACAGAGATTTGAGTTTCCTTCCCTTTTCCATATAATCCTATTAGCTACAAGTTTCCAATGACTCTGAAGAAGGGGGGTTTGAACTCAGGTCTTCCTGATTCCAAGTCTGTTCACTAGATTATAAAGCTACCACTCTAGGAAGTCAATGACCGTATGTAAGAGGGGAGTTCACTCCCTTCTATTCCTTTACATAGTAAAATATCTCCTCCAAAACAGGGAAGGGAGCAGGAGGAGGGCATCACATAAATATAGCAGGATTGTAATTTGCAAAACAGGGTAACTGAGGTGATTAAAGATTGATGGATTCTTGGAGGCAGCTAGGTGGCACAGTGAATAGAGCACCGGCCCTGGAGTCAGGAGGACCTGAGTTCAAATCTGGCCTCAGACATTTAACACTTACTAGTCATGTGACCTTGGACAAGTCACTTAACTGCAATTGCCCTACCCTTCCCCACCTTAAAAAAAAGCAAAAAAAAAAAGATTGATGGATTCCCCAGTGAACAGATAAATGATGACTTTTAGAAAGACAGTCCTGCCTGGTCCACTCCAGAGCCTCTAGGGCTGATCTCGGGACCCAAAGGGAAATGAGGTGCTGAATCCCTTAACAAATTCTAGCAAGCGGCCAACCAAAATCTCAACCCTCCCTTTTCTAGCAGCCTTGTTGAAAAGACAAAAGACATTTAAGAGGAAAAACTGCCAGAAATTATCAATAAGGACGGATAAAACAACAAAGGGGGTAGGGAAGAGGACAGGAAGATTCATGTGATTTGGGGTCCTCCAAAATAAATATATTCAGAGAAGTCCAAAATTTTAGACCTATTACATTAGCCATGGGAAAAAAAATTAGCATTAGGCATTGCACTTTAATAAAGCAACGCGTCTGGTTTTGATTTCACAGATGTAAAATAAAAAAATTGCATGCAATCTGGAATTAAGTTGGACTACTTCAAACTGTGTGTATAAAACATATTTTGTATTCTCTTGGCATCTCTGAGATTCAATTTACAATGATTTGTCAAAGACAACTGGTGACGTAGCAGATGGAGGAAACCCTGAGTTCAAATTCAACCTCAGAAACTTAAGAGGTGTGTAACCTTGTCATTTAACTGTTGTTTGCCTCAGTTTCCTCAACTTTGGAGATGCTAATAAAGCCTCCTTCCCAAGGTTGTTGTGAGGAGCCAATATTTATTTTAAAAGGACTTAGAACAGTGCCTGGCACTGAGTAGACACTTATTTCCTTCCCTTTCCCTTTGAATTTCTTTAAATAAATTTGCAAAGAGGATTTTTGTCAGTGACCGTGACTCATAATGTAAATTGCAAGGAAGCACAGTATCCAAAACATTGTGATGCTGTGGGAAGCTCTCTGAGCTTGAAATTAAAATTCTGACTCAGATATTTACTATCTCTATGTCCTTGGACAAAACCTCAGTTTCCTCAGCTATGATATAAATTAATTGGTGTATTTGACCTCTAAGCTCTAAATTAACAATCCAGCTCCAAAGGCAATTTCTCAGAACAGTGGATAGAGTACCACACTTGGAGTTTAAGACAACTGAAGTTTGAATCTTGCCTCCAGACCCTTATTAGTTGTGAGACCGTAGGCAAGTCTCAACCTCTTTGCTTTTGTTTGCTCATCTGAAAGCTAGAGGTAAACAAGACTACCCACCTTCCAGGGTTGTTATGAGTATCAAATGAGATAATCTTTGTAATTTTGTTATTCATTCATTTCAGCTATGTTTTTGGCCAAAGACACTAGAGTGGTTTGCCATTTCCTTCTCCAGCTCATTTTACAGATGAGTAAATTGAGGCAAACAGAGTTAAGTGACTTGCCCCAGGTCATACAGCTAGGAAGTGCCTAAGGTCAGATTTGCTTTACCCTGCTTCCAGGGCCAGTGATCTGTCCAGTGACCTAGCTGCCCTGTATCTTTCCAAAGTACTACGTAAATGCTTAGCTATTGTTAGCTCTAGATCTACAGTTGTGTGAATGAGGATAGAAGTTCCTTTATCTTAGGCAACTGAGAAAATGTAATGTTTTAATTAAAGGCATCCAGAGAAAACTGTCTTTAGAAGAGTTTCTTCCCTGCATTCAATACAGTAAGATTGGTATTTTATTGAAACAAGATGTCATACGTAAAAGCACTTTGAAGACCTTAGAACAAGATATAAATGTTAGCTGTGGTTTTTTTTTTAGAAATTCTATTGATGGAGTCCATTTATTATTATGTGTAATGTTGCATAGACAGCACTTTGCACTGATGGTTTAGATGGGTTAATGAGAAGAGCCAGAAAAAGCCTGAACTAAAGGAATGCATTGGTTGATCCAATACCAGTTATGTTACATGGACTGTCTTTCATTTTCTCTGATCCTCAATTTCTTCATCTGGAAAATGTGGGGATTGGGCTAGCATCATCTACGAGATTCCTCGAGCTTGAAATGCTATGATGGCACCCGGGCAAAATTGGAGACATTTAAAACTTCTCCAGGAGAATGCCTGGAATGGACAAAACCCAGATCGGTTTCCTTATCAAACTTCACATCATTTAGACTGAGTCACCTGCCAGGGAGAGATACTGAGGAGCTTAGGCTGGAAAAGCCACTTGATCGGACCAAGGATGAATGTTAAACCTTGGGAGGTAGCATCAGCTAGCTTAGACCTTCCAGTTACAAAGGCCACCCTGGCACTCCTTCCCCTTTGACAAATCTACCCTCCTCGAGGCATCAAAATCCTTCTTCTCCCAATATCTTACACCCTTTGGGACAACCCTAGCGCCTTTCAAAACTCCTTTCCAAGTGCTACCTCCTTCTTAATCAATCAACAAACATGTATTAAGAACCTACTATATGCCAAGCTCTGTGCTAAGTACCAGAGATAGAAAAAAAAAGGCAAAAGATAATCTCTGCCCTCAAAGCATACACAAGCTAATGGGGGGGGGGGGAACAACAGGCAGACAAACTGTATGAAGTAAAATACAGACAAATAGGAAATATTTAACAGAGGGATTGTTCTTCCTTAGTTCTGGAAGGGGAACAGTGACTTCACAAAGGTGATGTCAGGTGACTTGCAGATGAATTGGATATAACTAAAACAGAGCTATACAAAGGCTCTTCTCCAGTCTAGTGGCAAGACAAGGGATTGGGATTAAGATGGGCTGAGGAAGACTTCGAAGGAAGTGGGATTTAAATTGGGATTTAGAAAGCAGGGGAGTTCAGCAGCTCAAGCAGAGGAGGGAAATCGTTCTAGGCATGGGGGACAGAAAGAAAATGGCCAGAGCCAAGAGATAGAGTGTCTTGTTTATGGAACAGCCAAGAGGCCAATGTCACTGGATCTAAGAGGTGGGGGATAAGGGTATGAAGATTGGAAAGGTGGGGAGGCAAGGTTAGGTTATGAAAGACTTTGAATGACAGAGCAATTATATGGGCTCCCAATATAAATGCAAGTCACTTAACCTCTGTTTTCTTCAGTTTCCTCAACTATGAAATAGAGATAACAGTATGTACTTTCTAGGGGTTATGAGGATCAAATGAGATAGCATTTGTAAAACTCAGCCCAGTGGCTAGCACATAGTAGGACCTATCTAAATGCTTATCCCCTTCCAAGAGACCTTTCCTGGTTTCCCCAGATGATAGTGCTACCCCAAAGACCCCCCAAATGACTTTACTTGGTTACTTGTTATATATTTATAACCTGTTACATATATATATATATATATATTTTTTTTTTTTTTAAGCAATCGGGGTTAAGTAACTTGCTCAAGGTTACACAGCCAGTTATTTCTGGGTGTGGTGCTAAGTATCTGATCCCGGATTCTATCCCCAGGTCATCCTGACACTGGAGCTGGTGCTCTTACTCACTGTGCTACCTGGCTGCCTCCTGTTACATATATTTTTACTCATTCCATATTTTATCCCCCAATGTCTATCACAGAACCTGACACACAGTAGGTGCTTAATAAATGTTTAAGTTGAATTGAATGAGTTCATCTATCCAAGACTCTCTTTTCAGAAAAAAAGAGTCTTTCCAAAATCTGGTGATCCCAGAAAATAATAAAAATACCATTCTTGCCATGGCACTTTAAGGCTGATAAGGTGCTTTCTCCCACTCCTAAATATACCCAAATGCAAATATAATTATTCCTATTTCACAGATGAGGAGCCCAAGTCTCAGAAAAGTAAAAGGACTGATCCACAGTCACACACTTCAGAACAGGTCAGCTTTAAGCACTAGATCTCAGAATTCCACATCTAGGATTCTTCACACCTTTGTCAGGATGTCTCTGGAGTACATATTTATTCCATATTTATTGACAAATATTCTTTCTGAAAATGGGAGTCATACCAAGACTGTCCTGAGAAATGGGAAAACATACTTTTCTCCCTTCTTGGCAGAGGAGGGATACTATGGGGTGTTTGTTAGTTTTGCTACGCTGCCTTTCCTCCCCCCACCCCATTTTATTCATTTTTATAAGTGATAGTGCTCCTGTGTGGAAAAGGCATGGGATAAGAAAAAAAAGTGATATGAAAACAAAAGATAAATAAAATAAAAAAAAAACTTTTGAGGGATCATAAGATCATAGGTTTAGAGCTGGAAGAAACTTTTGAAGGTATATAGTCCAGCTTCTTCATTTAACAGAGGAGGAGGCATAGAACCCCAGAAAAAGAGCTATATTTTCTGGAAACTGAGGCCAAGCAGGGTGGAGATGACCTATTTGCCCAAAGTGACATCTCAAGTGACTGGGCAAGGGTTCAAATTCTCATCCTCTGACTCCCAATCCAGCATCAGTTCTGATGTCCCACCCTGCCTCTCAAATCCTTGGCTCTGAAGAGTAATCTGTCCACTCAGTCACCAGACTGCTTAACAGAATCCTTCAGCAAATCACACCACCCAGCAGAGAACTCAGGCAAGCCCTCCCAGCTCTGGAAAGGATTTAGACAAGTGTTTATTTTACTTTGCATACATTTTTCCAACACAAAGAAGATGAGATAAATCCAGCTTGTTAAACCCCAGTTGAACACATTCCAATTCCCTTTGCTTGAGCTCTCCAGAAGGGTAGATTAGTTGTGTGTGTGTGTGTGTGTGTGTGTGTGTGTGTGTGTGTGTGTAAGGGAATGGGACTGTGGAGAGGGAGGGAGACACACTCCCTGCACATTTTCAAAAGCCATGCCTCTGCCCCTACCTTGAACTATGAGGGAAAAGATGACCTGAAAGTTGGGCATAGGCCAACACATTTCCTAATGAAATCGCATACCAGGCAACTCCCCCTGTCTTCCCCCATATTGTAGCTTACTCCAGCATTCGATAAATGTCTGGCATACCTTACCCTAAACACATTAACGTATTAGAGTACTTTTAGTATGACCGGCCAAAATCCACCAACGAAATGCTTAACCGTATCCATTTCAGCATTCTTTTTATAAAGATGAGTTGTTCCTGGTTACTCAGACTCTAGGAAGAGGTGTCTATTTTCCACTTATTCTCTGATTTATAAGGGAGGACATCATTTAAAAAAAAACAACCAGATTTGATATGGATGCCTCTTAAGCTAGAGCTCCCCAGACCCAGTACTCAGTTCCAGGATTCAGAGAATGGGTGATTATGGCCTTTTGCCACAGGTTTAGTCCAAGACAAACTTGTGAAATAGAGGAAATTTCTATCGGGACTCCTTCCATGCTCTCCTCAACACCCCTTTCCTCCTTTAGGGTACCCCTGACTTCTCCCAGGAACCCTCCTCCAGCATTTAAACACCCTTGCCATCCATCTCAGATATCTCGGCTTCTGCTGGCTGCCACAAGCATTCCCACTCTCCTACATCCCAATCCTTCTACCTGTTGCTCGAGGAAGAATAATGAAATCAACCTTGCTTGGAGAAAGGGAGGAAAACCATTTTCCCTATGGCTCCACTGGACATCCCTATAATTCCTTCAATCAAAACTCCCTTTCCTAGTTGCCACTCCCCTATGTAAGCATTGTCCTCCCTTATTAGAGCATAAGTTCCTTGAGACTAAAGACTGTCTCACTTTTGTACTTGTAGAACCAGCACCCAGTAAAGTGTTTAAGTCATGATTAAGTGGTGTTTCATTCATTCATTCATTTACCCGGATGGACTTCATCTTGCTACCTAGAATCCTAGAAGCTTCCTTAAGTATAGCTATTTAAAATATTACCCCTTCCACTGTAGCTTAATAGGGGGTTTGAAGATTGGAAAATACTCAGAAAAACAAACAAATTAATCATAAATTATAAAGTTTAAACAGCAGGTGTGGTGGTGGTGGTGGCAGTGGTTTCAGTGGCAGTCTTTCCAGTGTCTCTCTAATCATTGCCTATTAATAAATAGCATATCCATAAGTAGCAGTTCTGGCCCCCACAGCAAATACCAAGAAACTCTTCTTGGGTAAAAAAAAGTGCTAAAGGTGCCTTCAAATAATATTTTAAGAAAAATCCATTGGGAAGAAAGAGAGAAATCCTGAGAAGTGAACCAGGACTTCAGAACAAAAGGTCCCTTCAGATGCCAGAAGAATACTTTCCACAGGCAAAGATCCTGAAGTCCTAGAAGGTCATTGCTGGAGAAGCTACAGCTGGCACAGGGAGTAGTTGGTATGGGAGCAGGGAGGATCTCATGTGGAGGGAAAGGTGAGAATCACCTGGCAGCTTCCTACCTTAAGTATAAACTAAGGGCTAAGCTCAGGTGCTTCTGCTTTCTGAAGGAGTACAAGTGCTATGGTTGTTTGTCTTTCATTCTCTAAGAGGATCATGACATCAGGAGGGTGATGCCATGACTTGCAGGTGAATTGGATTTAAGTGAGAGAGGCCTGTGCAAAATCACCAGCCTCACTTTCTCCTCTGGAAACATCTGGGCCCCATGGCAACATATAGATCAGGATGAATAGAGATGGCTCCCCCATTGTCACCCTACAAATTTCAGCAAGGTGGGACAAAGCCATCATCACCCCACCCTAGTTACAGCTCTGTTCAGAAAAGTTACTTTGGTTAGCTTGATAGAGAACCGAACATTGAAAAGTCACAAGGGGCGCCCAATTCTGTCACTTATTCACCTCCCCATACAAGAATACTTTAACCTGGACATAAGCATTTATAGGATAATAGCTATTAGAACTGGAAAGGACCTTATGAGCATCTAGTCCAATCTCCTCATTTTAAAAATGGGAAAAATAGGGGTGGCTAGGTGACTCAGTGAATGGAGCACTGGCCCTGGAGTCAGGAGGACCTGAGTTCAAATCCGACCTCAGACACTTTACACACACACACACACACACACACACACACACACACACACACACACACACACACACAAAACTAGCTGTGTGACCTTGGACAAGTCACTTAACCCCAATTGCCCTACCTTCCCTTCTCAAAAAAATGGGAAAAATTGAAGCCAGAGAAATGAAGAGATTTTCCCAAGATTGTACAGATCTATTAGCAGAATCCGATTTCAAATGGAAATCATAGATTTGGGAGCCAAAAGGGAATCTTAGAGGTCATCTGATCCACCTTCCTCATTTTACAGAGGAGGAGACTGAGGCCCAAAGAAAATAAATGACCTGCCAAGTTCACAAAGATAATAAATAACAGAGGTTGAATTTGAACCCAGATCCTCTGACTCCAAAGCCCATGTTATTTCTGCCCATGGGCAGTGCCTCTAATGCCATCTCCCTACATGAAGATACTATGGACAACAGAGAAGAGACACTCAAAACTCCCTGGGGTGCCCTAGAACACAGTTTCTTTTTTTTTTGCCTTTTTGTTTTGGAGGGCAATTGGGGTTAAGTGACTTGCCCAAGGTCACATGGCTAGTAAGTGTTAAGTGTCTGAGGTCAGATTTGAATTCAGGTCCTCCTGACTTCAGGGCCAGTGCTCTATTCACTGCGCCACCTATCTGCCCTCTAGAACACAGTTTCTTAAAAGTTTTCCACTGACTACCCTCATTCATTTTGGCAGCTTTTGCTGGCATTATACATGACCTCAGACTAGAACCAAGGGGTCAGGGAAGTCACATGATGGTACATGGGCAAGCAGTGCCAGAAACACCTCCTATTCCCTATCCTCATGTGTTTGATTTTTTTAGTTAATTTTTGGTTGTTTCAATTCAGAAATCTTTTGTTGTTGCCAATTTTTTAAATTTAAATTTAAATTTTAAGAAGCACCACCTAGAATAATATTGATTACAACAACAATAATAATTACAACAATAACAATAACTAGTATTTACCTAGCATTTTAAGTTTTGCAAAGCACTGTACTTATGCTATCTTATTTGACACGTACAGCAAACCTGGGAGGTAGGTGCTATTGTTATCCCCCTTGTACAGATGAGGAAACTGAGGCAGGCAGACATTAAGTGACTTGACGAGGGCCACACTGCTAGTAAGTATCTAAGGCTGGATTTAAATTCGGGTCTTCCTAACTCCAACATTATCCACTGTACCACCTAGTTGTCCAATAACCCCAAGGGGTCTGATGTAGCCCACCTCGTTCAGGAAGAATGAGCCAAAGTATGTGTGCTATAGCAGTGTACCACTCTGACTCCAGATCCAGGAGCTCTTTCTACCACATCCTGATGCCTCTAATTTCATGAGACAAAGCTACATGTCCAATGTCACCATTGGTTAGCCAAAGGCAAATCCCTCTCTTTGCTCAATAAACTATAAGCAGCAGCAGATGGAGACATACAGGACTCATCATATGGGACCAGAGGCTTATGTTTATGGGACTAAATCCATCAGTGACAAGGTTACTGCCAGAGGGAGGGTGCCATTACAATTCTGGCTACTATTAGAATTTCAAGGGAGTTCCTCAAATCTTTTCTCCTTGATAATGCACATCGGAGATGCCTTCAATTTGACCTCTGATCACAACACTCTTCTTGTGGGGGGCCCCTGTTACAGAATCCTAGGTTCCCAAGAGAGGAACAGGGTTCAGACTGGTGACAATCTCAAGCCAAAGCATGGCATTCACTGACACCAGTTTCTAGGCTTTTCGGTAGTTCTCAGTGGTGAGTCGAGAGAGAAAATACTCAGTGCTGAAAGGCAAGAAAATAGAGGCAAGGAGGCCAAAATTATTTCACTTGTCTTTCCAATCTTTTGCTAAAATAGTTTTTATTTTTTATTTTTTAGCTGTTGGCTGTAATTTCTGAGAGATGGCAAAAGGAGGGAGTTTAATGGTTCATTCCTTCATTTTCCAAAGGGCTTTACTAGCAGGAGGAAGACAGGCTGGACTGCTCCTTATCAAACTGTTTCTCTTCCTCCTGTCACTGAGAAATTCAGGGCATCTCCCCTCCCTGAGATGGCCAGCCTGGGGCCAGGAACCCACTCTGGGGCCAGAGACAGATGGGGCTGGGCACAGAGTCCCAACTACCTAGGGAGAGAATTAAAGAAGAAAACCATCCAGGGAGTTTGTCTGAGAGCATTTTTTGAAAGTCACGCTGCATTAAGGACCCAAAGAATAAATCAAACCAACGTGTGGCTCTCAGTGATGGGTTTTTCCTGCGTGTGGAGATGCTTATTGACTTTCCAAAACTGCTGTCAGGATGGAAAAATGAAGCTAATTTTTTTTTAGTGGAAATTAGTCCCCGTGCCCTCCAGGGGGTGCTGTGCTGCAGCCAGGCAAGGCACGGGTGTGTTGGGGGGCAGGGTTCAGTCTAAGAGTTCCCATCTTTCCTGTTCTAGCCTCAAATAAATAACTTCACCGAAGAACACAGCTTAAGCCAGCTCTTCCCATCACCCCATAATCCCTGGGCTTAGACCATGGGCTGCTCCAGCAAATGGCATTTTCTGTGGTATTTTCATCAAGCCGCCATAATTACATAAAGTCATTTTTAGTGGTTTTTATAAAATATTATTTAATCTAGGGGAAACCAGGTAGTGTGGTGGATACAGGGCTGTATTTAGGATTCAAGAAGGACTGATTTCAAATTCTGCCTCACACAAGAGCTGTGAAATCCTGAGCAAATCACTTACCTTTGAATCTCTGTTTCTTCATCTGTAAAATGGATTTGATAATAACAGCACTTACTTCCCAGGCTCATTGCGAGTATCAAGTGAGAAACTTTTGTAAAGTACCTTGTAAACCTTAAAATGCTATATAAATATGAGTTATTATTTACATCACATTTTACAGTGAGGAAATCAACGGCCTAAGGGGAGAAAACGCAGAGAACATTTGAAAATTACACATGTGTTTACAAAAACAAGAATTTTCTTCATGGGATGAACTCTGAGAAGGAAAGGCAGTTGAATAAAACACAGACGTGTTCAGATGCCTTCCCCTAAATGTAGCTGAACCTTCTGAGTCTCAAAATCTTTCATGAAGAGCTCACTAAGCCAGCTTCTGCTTAAAGGTAGTCTTACTGCTTTAATTAGCTTTCCAGGGAGGAAGAAGATGTAGGGGGAATAGCAGAGAGAAAGAAGTTTATGTGGCATCATTCCACAAGGAGAGCACCCAAGACTCACAGCTGAATGGTAAGTAAAGTCCTTTTCAAGGAATCCACAATCAATAACACTTTGGTTTGAAAGGACCATCATAAAAGCTTTCCCCTGTTAACTTTGTGGCCTTGGGCAAGGCAGGTACTTTCTCCGAATGTTGGATTCTTCTTCTGTAATATAAGGGGGTTGGATTTTATGACCTCTAGCATTCCTTCCAATTCAGCTTATGATCCTATGAAATCAGTTCTCACCTAAGAGAGTTCAGGTCAAGGCAAACGATGTGATTTCTTCCCCTGAAACCATAGATTTTTTGAACTAAAAAGTATCTCAGAACATTGGTTTCTTTAAAACTTTTTTGATCGTGCACCCCATGAATTAAAGAAAAAAAAGCTAAGAGCAAGAACCTCTAACGTGTGTATTTGCTTATTTGTAAGCTACCTACATGTGCTATTATACTAACAATTAGAAGGGCACACATTGAGAGGGGTTGTAGAGGTAGAAATGACAAGATTTGACAACTGATTAAAAATAGTTCGGGGAGGGTTTTCTAGGGAGGAAGAGTGAGACTTCGAAAATGGAGCTGAGGTGGTGAGCCTGGATGGTGGTCCCCTTGACAGTTTAGAAGAGGGGTGGGCTTGTTGGAGAAAGCTGGATGGAATATCACAACCCATCCACGCCTCCTCATTTTTCCATTCCTTCTTTAGCACCCAAAATGAAAGGGAGAGAGTAGTTATTCAGCAACCACTAGAGACAGAGCCTGCCCTCTGAGGGGTGTTTGTTGTAGTCTCCGGGTGACCTAGAAGACTCGGGGGTGGGGTTCAGTGAGGAGGGAGTTTTTCCAATGGCATCTCATAGCTGACTACATAGTGATTAGATTATAATTGCCTTTATGGCTGGCACATTTCTCTCTCTCTCTCTCTCTCTCTCTCTCTCTCTCTTCCTCTCTCTCTCTCTCTCTCCTTCCCCCTCCCTCTCTCTCTCTCTCTCTCTCTCTCTCTCTCTCTCTCTCTCTCTCTCCTTCTCTCTACCCTCCCTCTCTCCCCCCCTCTCCCCTCTCTCTGTCCTTTTCTCTCTCTCTCCTCTCTCTGTCTCTTTCTCCCCCCATCTCTCCCTCCCTCTCTCCCTCTCTCTCTCTCCCTCTCTCCCCCTCTCTCTCCTCCCTCTCCCTTTCTCTCTCTCTCCTCTCTCTGTCTCCCTATCTCTCTCTCTCTCTCTTCCTCCCCCATCTCTTTCTATGTAAGTATATGTATATATAAACACACATATATGCATATATATATATATATATTTCTTTATAGAATCTTAGATGAGGGGATATTAGAAGATTCCATAGACACAGTTGTCTGTTTGGGGGAGAATAGAATGTGACCCAATCTTCCTATTCTCTGATTAGATGATTAATTACACTCCCATGGAGGATGCTGGGTGGCACAGTAGAGGAAGCACTAGGTCTGGAGTCAGAAAGCCCCGAGTTCAAATCCAACCTCAGAGACTTACTCACTGTGTAATTCTAGGCAAGTTACTTAACTTCTGCCTGCCTCCATTTCCCCATCCGTAAAAAAAAATTTCCCCATACAACTGCCTCACAGGGTGGGTGTGAGGATAAAATGACAGATTTATAAAGCACTTATACAGTCTGCCATTTAGTAGGCACTTAATAAATGCTTATTTCCCTCCCTTTTCCCTTCTTTCCTTTATTTCCTTCCTTTCTCCCTCCCTCACTTTTTCTCCCTTCTGTCTTTTCCTTCCTTCCTTTTCCTTCCTTCCTCCCTCTCTCCCTCTCACTCTCCTTCCCTCCCTCCTTTCTTTCTCTTTTTCTTCCTTCCTTCCTTCCTTCCTTCCTTCCTTCCTTCCTTCCTTCCTTCCTGTGGGGTTGGGCCATGGACCTCACTTTCAGAACCCACTGCCTTAGAGAGCCTTTCAAAAAGCACTTATCTGTTGCCAATTGTGGACCAGACAGACACAGCATAGCAGAAGGAACAGAGAGCCAACCTCAGAGTCAGGAAAACCCCTGACCCAGTCACACCTCCAAATCATTCTGGCTGTGTAACCCTGGGTGAGCTAATTAACCTCCCCAGAAATTCCTTCTGACTAATAGTTTCAAAATAGTTGCCAATTTCCATTGATAGGATAAGTTTCCTCAGGAAGGTGGGAACCTTCACCAAAGAAATTACAGGTCTGGAGCCTAAAACAGGGTCAGGTGGTATTCCAAGGACACAATCTCTGCCCTCAAGGAGTTTATATTCTACTGGGTTATTTCATCCAACCCATGCAAGGCATAATGTAGCAAGGTATTAGAAGAAGTAGAACTCGAACCCAGCTCTCCTGACTCTCAGTTCAGCGTTCTTCCCACTGAACATGGGACCATGGACTGAGAGCCAGAAGACACTTCAAAGCTCATCTAGACTGGAGGTTCTTAACCTGACAACTGTGGTTTTAAAAATATATTTTGACAATTGTATTTCAACATAATTGGTTTCCTTTGTTACTATATATGTGGTTTTGGTTTGTTTGGGGGTTTTTACATTTTAAAATATTGTCTGAGAAAGGGCTCATTGACTAGAGCCACTAGACAAAGGCAGTTGGGTAAAGATAGGCACACATACCCTATTGGTGAAGATGTGAATTTGTCCTGGAAAACAGTTTGAAGTGATTTTAAGAGACATATATATCGAGAAAAAAAGGTGATATAGAAACAAAAAATTTCAATCAAATGTTTTAAAATTAAAATAAAGTTATCAAGAGAAGCCTTGAAAGGAAAATAAGCCTCACAAAATGGCAGCAGGCAGCATAAGGAATATGCGGCAAAGCGTTTGAGAAGGGTCCCACCTCTCTGCTTTGGTGATCTCAAGGGTCAAAGCGCGTTATTCATTTAATTGTAGGAGTGTGTGATGGGAGACGTAGCTTAACCTCCTGCCACCATGTAAGTTAGGATAGCTTTTCTTTAGAAGGCACTAACACCATTGTCCAGACTCAATAGGCTCTGGAGACGAAGGCTGGGGCCACTGACATCAAAGGGAGCCAGCTCTGCTTAGCTCCATCAACTCACAGTTTCCTTTCTAAATATCCTTCCTCTGCTGTAGCTAATTAAATTTCCTCGTAGTGAGTGACCTAGGAATATTTCATTTCATTCTAATACCAAGGTGACTTGCCTGAGTTAGGACCAGCCTAGGCACGCACACACACACACACACACACATACACACACACAATATGTTTATACATATATATATATACGTACAGTGTGTATACACACACATGCATATATACACATACTGTATGTATATATTATATATACACACTGTACGTATATATGTATATAAACATATTGTGTGTGTGTGTGTGTGTGTGTGTGTGGCCTCAGTCTGATCTCCCTTTCTTCCCCTCATGCCTGCCTCCCAGAATCACTGTGTGACTGGCTGTCAATGAAGCATCTTGAGATTCCCCCAAAACACAGGGTCCAGCACTACTGCATTATGGAAACGAGAACTATAAAAATAGTTATAATTATGCTCTCAATTAGACATGTTGTTAAAGCCTCAGTTCTTTATTCCCTCTCTCAGCTTCAGCTTACATCAGTTCCATATAATCAGCACCCCAACAAAGATAATAATAGCTGTAATTTATATTATATATTTTATAGATTACATTTATATAATTAATCAATGTTAATGTATATACATATATTATATATACATATATACAAATTATATTAATACATAATTAACACTATATAAGATTTATTATATTTCTATTAAATACTTTAGATATATATATATATTTTTGAGTCCAAAGCTGCCCTGTGAGATGGGTACTAGAGGTATTATTGTCCCCATTTTACAGATGAGTAGACTGAGGGACTCGGGAAGGTTAAATGACTTACCCACAGTCATACAGTTCATAAATGTTAGAGGCAAGGTTTGAAGCTGGTTCTTCCCCAGTCCAAGCTCAGTACACTATCCACTCTAACCCCACTGCCTCTGATTTATTTTAACTATTTAAATCACTTAGCTGTCTATGATATCTATATTATGACAAATTAGATGAAGCAAATCCAAGGCATGTAGAGATCACCAGAAGCAGCACGTAAGGGCAGCCTCTGCCAGGAGAGCTACTACATGGCATGTGGTGACGGTCTTTCTGCCCTCAGTGATGCAGGGTTTTTGGACATAGTAAGTCCCCCATCACTGAAGTTCTTTAGTCAGAGGCTAGCTGACCTGAGCAATAGCTAGCATTCAGAGATGTGAGATGATCAAGACACAGAACATGCCCTTGAATTAAGTTTCTGAGACAAATTCATTTGGGGATTCCCAGAAGCTAACACAGAATACCAGCCCCTATGAGCATATAGCCCTGAACAACATAAGACCATTGCTGGAAAGGTCACCAGCATGAGTAGGTAAGGCTGGGGGAAGAAATCTCACCTGGGGCATAGGGAAGGAAGTACACCACCCAGGCACACTGTGGAAGGCAGTGAAATTTTGTTGCTTGCCTCTAAAATGTGCTGCCCCAGGCCAAAGTTCCCATCATCCAGCTGAGGTCAGTTCTGGGGATGACCACTTTGGGGCATATCATAGAGGAGACTCCTATTCCAAAATGGATTAAATAAATGGCCTCCAACATCCATTCAAGATTCTGTCATTGGGCACATACATACAAGGAAAGACATTTGGAGAGGAACCCCTAGGCCCTGAGCTTTGAGGATTGATGGAATAAAGCATCCTTGGACAGATCTTAAGGGACACATCCCACCTTTACTGGTTCCTTTTCAGTCATCTGGGAAAACAAATAAAAACAAGATGACCCTTTGAAGATAGTGTCTGTTTAGAGTTAGGAAAGGGAGGAAACAGCTCGTATACTTTGGCTGCTAATAATCCCTTACATGTGTGCAACACTTGGCGGTTTTCAAAGCATTTTCTTGAGTCTGTCTTGAGTTTTACTAGCCCTGTGAGGTAGGCAGAGTATAATTACTCCCATTTTATGGATGATGAGACGGTCTTGGAGAGGTTGATCTGTCTACATTCACACAAGGACAGAGATGAGAGCAGTCAGACACTTGCCAAACAGTGACAAGAGCTGAAAATAAGGCGGGTCAATGAGACTTAGCCTCAAAGCACCAGATAGAGGGGTGTTGACAGCTCTCACAGGCTTCAGCAGTGTAGACGTGACTGAGCTTAGCACCTTATTAGCAAGAATTAGTAATTAAAATAAGAAGTTACCAGCTGGACAGTCCTGTCCCTCCCTCTAGCAGCTGACCTCACTGCCAGGTAAGCTCCAGGTGGAGGGGGCTCCCCAACAGCAGGCCTACTCACAGCTCCTCACATGGGACACTCCATTTTCTTCCTCTTCCTCTTTGTACTGGCTGTCCCCTGTGGCTGGAATGCCTTCCCTCCCCACCTCATCTCTTAATAGTACCTGATTTCCTTCAAGGCTCAGCTGAATAATACCTTCTTCGGTAGACCTTTCCTGGTCCCTTCAGCTAAGAAAGG
>NW_027185771.1:7575966-7587915 GCF_028583685.1 Petaurus breviceps papuanus
AGGGAAGGGAAGGGAAGGGAAGGGAAGGGAAACAAGCACTTATTAAATGCCTACTATGTGTCAGGTACTGGCTAAGCACTTTACAAATATTATCTCACTTGATCTTAATAAGAACTCTGGGAGGAAACTGAGGCAGACAAATGTTAAGTGACTTTCCCAGGATCATACAGTCAGAAAATATCTGAGGTCAAGTTTAAACTCCAGTTTTCCTGACTCCAGGTCCTGGACTCTATCTACTGCACTCCCTAGCTGTTAATTATCAAATTCAATTATCCTGAGTCCTAGTACATGGTTCTTCCCACTGCACTGCACTGTCTCTCCCTGACAAGCTCTACACATTCTCCAGCACAGATGTCATCACTTACTGCCAGATGCCCAAACAGCCAGCAGCACAGGCATCCCAGAATTTCATAATTCTGATTTTGTTTGTAAACACATGCACCCGCGCCCACACTTCCCTATTCATTCTCTTCCAAGTCAGTGCAATGCAGGTCCAAGATACCCAGACTCTCCCTTCTTTTCATTATCTCTTTTTTCCCTTTCAAATACTCTCCCCCAAAAGTTTCTAGAAGGAATAAAAGACCCTTCCGGGAAAATAGTGTTTTCAGAAATAAGGAACTGTTTTTCCCCCAAGAAGGCTCAGAGGAGGTTAAAAAAAAATCAATGGAGGACCACTTAAGACTTTTTAAAAGAAATAACTTAGATGTTTAGTTCAAATCACCCTATTAGATCAGAAAGGGGACTAGGTTCAGTATCAAAAGACCTTGGTTTAAATCCTATTTCTAGCCACTGTCGCTAAGGAAGAGTTTGAGAGGAAGGCCACGAGCAGGAGATCCCAGAGTTGCCTGTCCATGTCTGTTTGCCTTGGCCTGAAGAGATGAGTGTCCAGCATTCTTTTCAAACAGGAACAAGTTCATGACGATGCCATCTGGTCAGTTGCCTGGGGGATGAATCAAAGAGAGAACTCGGAAATGACTGTCTCAGGATCCCTGGATCATCTAGTCAAAGTGTGGAAAGGGAAAGATGAGAAGCTGGAGTTACAGTGGAGTCTGGAGGGCCATCACTTGGGTGTGGCTCCCATGGACATCAGTCAGACCAGGGCCATTGCTGCGTCCAGTTCCTGTGGTGCTTACATTCGTCTGTGGGATTTAGAAAATACCAAACAGATGAAGTCCATTGATTCTGGCCCCGTGGATGCCTGGTCCTTGGCTTTTCACTCAATTCCCAGTTTTTGGTTGCAGGAAGCCATGTGGGCAAAATAAACATTTTTGGTATTGAGGCCGGAAAAAAGGAATACTCGTTGGATACAAAAGAGAAATTCATCCTCAGCATTGCCTAGAGTCCTGATGGGAAATATCTGGCCAGTGGAGCCATAGATGCAATCATTAATATTTTTGATATTGCAACTGGAAAACTTCTCCATACACTTGAAGGCCATGCAATGCCCATCCACTCTTTGACCTTCTCCCCAGATTCTCAGCAACTTGTCACCTGCTTCAGATGATGGCTACATTAAGATTTATGGTTGACAGCATGCATATTTGGCTGGTACACTGAGTAGTCATGCATCCTGGGCATTTAATGTTGCATTTTGTCCAGATGATATTCACTTTGTATGCAGTTCACCAGACAAAAGCGTAAAAGTTTGGGATGCCGGAACAAGAACTTGGGTCCACACATTTTTTGACCACCAGCACCAGGTCTGGGGAGCAAAAAGCAATGCAAATAGCACCAAGATTGTACCCATTGGAGATGACCAAGAAATTCATATCTGTTACTGTCCAACTTAATCACACTCCAAACCGTGTAGGGTAATGCTAGGGTGGGAGGGAGGAAGGCATACAGAGAGGGATGGATCACACCATCCCCCACCTTTGTACATGTTAACAGATGGAAATATGGAACATTGCATCGGGCAAAAACTTTGATATTTTTGGATATTCTTTATAAGTACAAATTGGGGCGGCTAGGTGGTACAGTGAATAGAGCACCGACCTTGGAGTCGGGAGGACCTGAGTTCAAATCCGACATCAGACACTTGACACAATTACTAGCCATGTGACTTTGGGCAAGTCACTTAACCCCAATTGCCCTCCAAAAAGGTAAACAATTTTAAAAAATTTTTGAAAAATTAAAAAATAAGTACAAACAAATTTATATGTAGTTATTATTTTCATCTTTTAATAAAGAATGCTCTATTCTTTGCAAAAAAAAATCCTATTTCTGATAGTTACTAGCTGTGTGTGACTCCAGGCAAATCACAGTGTTTTATGAAAATGGTTTCATTTGATCCTTCGATTAATTTCTCATTTTACAGATGAGGAAACTGAGGAATGGGGAAGTTAAGTGTCTTGCAAGGCTACAAAAATAGTAATAAAGCCAAAATTCACACCCAGGTCCCCTGACTCCAAAGTCAGTCCTCTTTCTGCTTGCTATGAAATAATTTTCATTATTTTCAACTAAGTTTAGATAGAAACTGTCCTGGGACAAGTTGCTATGCCACCGAAACTCTTTTACATTTAATCTTTAACAGACTGCCATCACACAGAGGGATAAAATAACTATGTATTATAATTAATTAAAATATGGAGGTATAAATCTTTTTATCTAGCATTACAGAAAGAATCTTTGGAACAACTTGAGTAACAGCCAGGATAAGGAGATTATGTTCATCATCATGCAGGCAAGGTAATATAGTGGAATGAAGCCTAGTTTTGGAGTCAGGGACCTAACTACTGAAACCTGGGTATGCCTTCACAATGCATCAATCTTTGCATTCTAGTGTGTTTTTTTTTTAATAGAATCATAGCTCTAGAGCTGGAAAAGGAATAAGCATTTATTAAGAACTTACTGTGTGCTGGACACTCCTAAGCACTTTATAAATATTATTTCATTTGATACTTCATTTGGAAAATGAACTTAGTGTATATGCAGTCACACCTCTTCATTTCACAGAAGACAAAACTAACTAGGGAAGTTAAGTTGTTTACCCCAAATCACACAGGTAACAAGTTTCTGAGGCCGGATTTGAACCCAGGTCTCCATATCTATTCCTCTTTCTGCTGCACCATGCTGTGAAATTCTTGTCCTTCTCTTTCCATCATTATTAATGAAGAATTCTTTCACTCTTGTTATCTTTCACTCTTACATGACCATGCCATCTTTTTCTGGATCTCTTCATCCTATTCTGGAGCCGCATCATGGTTCTAAGTGGTACCTAGGTCTGCAGAGAGGATGCTAGTGAAGCAAAAGGTGTGACAAGTCCTACAAAGCTTATAAAGCTTTGAGTACTGGATTGTTTTGGACTGTGCCTGTAGTCTGAGGATAAACCCACCTAAATGTGCAGACCATATCAAGGGAAAGTTATCTATTTTTACAAACAATTTGTTCCATATTGGATTGTTCTTTGGTAGAAGAAAGAAGGGAAACCAAGATTCTGGAATAAAATGAGCATTTTTGCTGAGGTCTCTTAACACAACCCTCTCAAAAGCTTTTTTTAACTGTGTCAAACCTTGTTCAGAATCTGAGCAAGATAACTGACAAAAAGTCACAGTGAATCATTTTCCCCTCCCAAGGTAGATTAGGAGGACAGAAAGAGACATGTATAGACATGGGTGTATAAATATGGGTGGAGGCTGGCAGAGAGGGTAGCATGCTGTAAGCCTGGAAGGCAGAGGTGGCAGCAGCAGTTTTGATGGTACGTAGTGCCCAGGGACAATAAGGACACTGATCAGAATGAGATTAAAGGGGATTCCATGAGCTACCACTGGGTGTAGGATCAGGCACCAAACAGCAGCTCCTTTGCCATTATTGAATTTAGAGGCACATTCCATGATGGAGAGGAACAGTTGCAGTTGACCAGATCTCTCCTCAAATTACACCATGTTGCAAGCATCAAAAACTCGTGGACCCTCAGATCTAACTGTGAAAGCAGCAGAAGAACAAAAAAGACTGGAACTCAGGCCAGGTGAGCAGACCCCACCTCTAATATAAAGCCCTAAGTTTAGAAATAGGCTGGAAAATGAGCAAACAATAACCTGACATAAGAAGCCACTGTGGTGACAGGGAAGCTCAAGACAAAATTCAGAGGAAGATAATGACATGGAAACATCTACAAGCAAAAAGCCTTGAAAAAAAAATACAGATTGGAAATAAGACCAATAAGTTTTCCAGAAGAACCTAAGCAAAAGATTAAAGTAGCAAAAAAAAAAGAATCAAATAAGAGTGGTAGAGGAAAAGCTGGAAGAGAAGAGCAATACATTAAAATTTTGAAAAGAGAGCTAATAGCTTGGTAAAAGAGGCACAAAGATATTGAAGAAAGTAACTCCTTAAAATCAGAATTGTCCAAGTGGTAAAAGAGATACAAAATCTCATTGATTAAAGTAATCCCTTGAAAATTAAAACTGTTCAAATAGAAGCTAATGACTCCATGACACATCATAAAACAACAAAGCAAATCAAAACATTGAAAAAAGAAAAGAAAATGTGAAGTATCTCAGGAAAAACAATCAACCTGGAAAACAGATTGAGGAGAGATAATTTCAGAATTACTGAACTACCTGAAAATCATGATTAAACAAGAACTTAAATAGGGGTGGCTAGGTGGCACAGTGAGTAAGAGTGCTGGCCCCAAAGACGGAAGGACCTGGGATCGGTTCCGCCCTCAGATACTTAACACACACACACACACACACACACACACATGCGCACACACACACACACAAACTGGCTATGTAACCTTGGGCAAGTTATTTAACCCCAATTGCTTTAAAAAAAAAAGAACCTAAATATTATATTTCAAGAAATTATAAAGGAAAAACTGCCCAGATGTCTTAGAACCAGAGGGCAAAGTAAAAATGGAAAGAATTCATTGATCACCTCCTGAAAGAAATTTTAAAAGGAAAAATCCCAGATATATTGTAGCCAAATGCCAGAGATCCCAGGTCAGGAAGAAAATATAAGTAGTCAAAAAGAAAGAATTCAAATACCATGGAGTCATAGTCAAGATCATAAAAGATTTAGCAGTTACCATGATAAAGGAGCAGAAGGCTTAGAACATTTTAAAAGGGAAAGGAGATGGGATCATAACCAAGAATAATCTATACAGCAAAATTGAGTGTAGTTCTTCAGGGAAAAGTGGACATGTAATGAAATAGAGGACTTTCATCATTCCTGATGAAAGGACCAAAGCTGAATAGAAAATGTGATATTCAAAAACAAGTTTCAAGAGAGGTATAAAAAGGTAAATATGAGTGAGAAATCATAAGAGACTTAATAAGATTAAATTACTTACATTCATATGTGAGAAGATGATCCATGTAATTTCTAAGAACTTTATCATCATCAGGGCAGTTAGAAGGACTCTAGTTAGAGGGTATGGGTATGAGTCTATGTTGGGATAATCTCAAAAGAAGAATGGGAGGGTAAGAAAGAGGGATGTACTGGGAGAAGAGCAAATAACAACAGCAATATCACCATTTATATGGTAGCTTCTATGTACTAGGCATTGTGCTAAGTGCTTTACAATTATTATCTCAATTGACCCTCACAACAACCATGAAGGTAGGTGCTATTATTATCCTTATTCTTTGGATGAGGAAATTGAGGCAAACAGTGATTAAATTACTTACCCAGAGTCATGCAACTAGCAAGTGTATGAGACCAGATTTGAACTGAGATCTTCATGATTGCAGGACTGCCACAGTCCCACCTAGCTAGGAGAGGGAGAATGGAAAAAAAAATATCTCACATAAAAGAAGTGCACAAGGAAAAGTTTTTACAATGAAGAGAAAAATGGTGGGGGGAGGAACAGGCAATGCTTGAACCTCACTTTCATCTGAACTGGTTGAAAGAGAGAATACATACATACACAGACCTAATTAAAAGTGATAATCCAGAACTGTTCTTTGAATGTTTAAAAGATTTCACCTGTGAATTCATCTGGTCTAGGAATGTTTTTCCTCTGGAAGTTTATTTATGATTTGTTCAATTTCTTCTTCAGAAATTCATTATTTCTCGTTGTGTAAATGAGTATTTTATATTTTTGTAATTATGCATTTATTTCATTGAAGTTGTCTTTATTTGCATAGAACTAGGCAAAGGAGATGCTAGAAAATTATCTTTTTTCATATTTTTATGAATTTCTTTTCATTTTTGGCACACATGATTTCATTTTAATTTTATTTTATTGCATTATGGTCAGGAAAATATATGTATACTATATCTCTTATTTGTGAGGTGTTGTCATAAGACATAATCAATTTTTGTAAAGGGGCCATACACAACTGAGAAATATGTATACTCCTTTCTGCTCCTATTCATTAATTGCCAAAGGTCTATCCTATCTAATTATTCTAAAATTCTGTTTGAGTATAACTCCTTTTATATTTTTACTAG
This sequence comes from Petaurus breviceps papuanus, assembly GCF_028583685.1. Lineage (NCBI taxonomy): Eukaryota > Metazoa > Chordata > Mammalia > Diprotodontia > Petauridae > Petaurus > Petaurus breviceps. The sequence continues at coordinate 7,582,363 of NW_027185771.1, forward strand.
ATTTACCTAAGACTGATGGAGGTCTCCCCTTTTATAGTTTCATTGTCTATATCTCCTTGTAATTAATTTCATTTTTCCCTTTAAGTATTTAGAAGTTGTGCTATTAAATGCATATATTAAGATTTTAAATCAATTAATTATCTTTGTTTCCTGTAGAAGAAGCTGATAGCACACTGGATAAGACACTGGGCCTAGAATCAGGAAGACCTGAATTCATATCTGGCCTCAGACATTTACTTTATGGTACAGTAAACATTCAATAAGCATCTACTATGTGCCAGACACAGTGCTAAACACTGGTGATATAAATAAGTAAAAAGAAAGATAGGACCTACCCTCAAGGAGCTTACAACCCAAAGGAAGAAGACAAAACAAAAAAGCAAGCTGAAAGGGGGGGTGAGGCACAGAGCGTAGCCAGCACAGGAGCATCAGGATTATGATTTTGTTGTCATTGGGTCATTTTTCAATTGTATCTGACTCTTTGTCACCCCATTAGGATTTCCAGGTGAAGATACTGGAGTGGTTTGCTATTTCCTTCTTTGGTTCATTTTACAGAAGAGCAAACTGAGGCAAACAGGGTTAAGTGACTTACCCAGGGTCACACAGCTAGTAAACGTCTGAGGCCAGATTTGAACTCAGGAAAAGGAGTCTTCCTGACTCTAGGGCTGGCACTCTATTCAATATGCCACCTGACTGTCTGCCATGATGACAGTGGTGGAGTTAAAACCAGCAGAGCAGTGGGTAGCAAATGAAGAGATGTCTGGGAGTTTGAACCCTCTATAAATAAAGGCTAAGGGAGGAGTCTTTTTCTCTGTTCTCCAGCTCCCCAATTATTTGAGCAGAAACAAATAAAACATACTTTCTAGTTGTGTGACCCTGGACATATCACTTAATCTCTGTCTTCCTAAATTTTCTCCACTGTTAAATCAGGATAATAATAACACCTATCTATGGGATGTTGTAACAATCAAATGAGATAATATTTATAAATGTACTTAGCATAGCCTATCACATAGTAGGTACTATATAAGCATATTCCCTTCACCCTTCTCCTTTCAGAAAAACGTAGCTCCTTCTTTATCCACTTTAATTAAATTTTTTTTTGCTATTGCCTTGCCTAAAATTATAATTGCTACTTCTGTGTTTGTGTCTGAGTGTGTTCAGATGAGTCATAATAGATTTTGCTTCAACACCTTATTTTAACTCTATTTGAGCTTTTATTTTTCAAGTATGCTTCTCATAAACAACATTTTGTTGCAGTTTTTAATCCATTCTGCTAACCTCTTCTTTTTTATGGGAGAGTTCATTCCATTCATGTTCATGGTTATGATAGTTAATTGCTTTTTTCCTCCATTTTATTTTCTTATATTCTTTTTTCTCTATACTCCTCAAATATTGTTTATTTCAAGTTATTACCCTTTCATTTTTTTCCTCTTTTAATCATATGAAGGAATGCTCCAAATGACCACTAATTAGATAAAAGCAAATCCAAACATTTCTGAGATTCTATCTCATGTTTATCATATTGAAAAAGATGACAAAAATGGAAAATGATTAGAAAACAGGGACCATTTATGGATCTGGGGATATATATATATATAATATGACCATTCTAGAAAGTAATTTAGAATTTAACAGAAAACGTTACTTGTATGCCCTTTGAAGCAACTGTACTACTTCTAGATCTATACCTGCAAAAAATCAAAGAATTATAAAAAGGTATTATTTATATTATATATAATATATTAAATAATATAATATATTTATGTATAGTAGTTCTTTCTGTGACAGGAAACATGCACACACAAAACTGGTAACTAAAAGGATACCCATCAATTGAGGAGTGCCTGAATAAGTTGTAGCATGTGAATATGATAAACTACTGTGCCACAAGAAATGAGGAAACATGATTTCAAAGAAACATGGAAAAAATTCCACAAACTGATGCTGAGGAGAGTGCTATGAAATGATCGCATTTAAGTTATTTATTTTTAATTTAAATTACCACATCCACATTATTAAAAATAAACAGTTTTGAAGACTTCTAGAAATTGATCATGAATTACATGAGCGGAGCCTTGAGATCAATTTATACAATAATAAAGCTGTAAAAAAACAAACCACTCTAAAAGCTTTAGGTACTATGACCAACATAATTATACCCATGATTTCAGAGGATCAGTGATAAAACATTATCTATCTCCTGATCAAGAGGGAAGTCAGGGTGGCCAGGTGGCACAGTGAGTAAGAACGATAGCCCTGGAGTCAGGAGATTCGGGATCAGTTCCGGCCTCAGATACTTAACACCCACACAAAAATAACTGGCTGTGTAACCTTGAGCAAGTTACTTAACCCCAATTGCTTTAAAAAAAAAAAGAGGGAAGAGATTGAAAGAAATGAATAAGAGGGTGGGGGGTGGGAGGAAGACTGTACTATAAAAACAATTAAAAGTGGAGAAGTAGGGGTGCTACAGATGTGAATGATGCATGCATCCTCAGATGAAATCTATATTATTAGTTTTGCTTAACTATTTTACTTTATAAATTCTCCTGGAGTGCCAGAACTAATTTCCATATGATTGAATGGGCTTTATTTTGCTAGTGTAGAAAATACTGTTACTAATTTAGGGGAAAAGAAAACTGGAATGGTACCATCTTAGTGATTATCCAATTCAATTTCCCTATTTTACACACATGAACATTACACACAGAGAAGTTGATAGACTTTGCTGAACTTACAAAGCAAGTTAAATGTACAGCTGAAAATAAAATTTTAGTCCCCAAGCAGCTAAGAGATGCAATGGGTAGAGTGCTGGACTTGGAATCAGAAAGACGCAAGTTCTAATTCTGCCTCAGAAACTTATTACCTCTCAGTCTATTTCCTTGACTATAAAATGGGATAAAGATCTCCTGCAGCTAGGTGGCACAATGCATAGAAAGGAAGACCATAGTTCAAATGTGACCTCAGACACTTACTTAGTTCTGTGTCCCTGGACAAGTCACTTAAACATGTTCTGCCTCAGTTTTCTCATTGGTAACATGGGGATAATACCAGCACCCACATCCCAGGGCTGTTATAAGGATCAAATGAGAAAATAATTGTAAAATGCTTAGCACAGTGCCTGGCACACAGTAAGTGCTATATAAATGTTAGCTGTTATTATTATAGTTGGATTGTTATAATTACCTCAAATGAGATAATATTTGGAAAGTTTCTCGCAAATCTTAAAATGCTATATAAATGCTAGTTACCATTATCATCCTCATCCAGCTATCTTTCTGCTAACCCAGTCCTAAATAGTAATCTCTATGTGTCATTTCCCCATAACGTCCAAACCTGAAATCACGATTAAGTTTGTCATTAGCATTTTACACAATTGTTTTTAGCTCCAAGGATAAAGACTGAGTCTGGCAAACAGTTTCACCTTCATCTCCTTTAACCCTCCTCTATTTTCCAGTTCTTTTTTTCTCTCCCTCCACCAGATGATCAAAGGATTAAATTGGCCAGGAAATGTTTCCACTCCAATAAAACATTATCACGTGTCAGTCATCAGCCAGGCTTGGGAGGTGGCTCTCCTATGTCTTAAATGTTCTAGAATTTTGAAAGAGTTCACAGAGTTCAACCAATGAGTATTTCCTTGCCATTTGCCAAATAGTAGAAGAGATTGGCACCTTCCCTGCCAAAGCTTTAAAGTCTATAGATATGTATTCATCATTTCATCATCTATATATCATATAAGTGTTTCATGTAACATCTGTTTAGATTTAATTGTTTTTTCCTCCTTTCCTTTTTTTTCTTTTTAAAGCTGCTTATTACCAAACTCACAATGAAACCAGATGAATATGGATTCTGATTCTAACACTACAAGTCATAATGAATGTTGCAAATGCATCAGAACTGACAATATAAAGGAGTACCTACCACAGCCCTGCCTGTGAATGCCAAAGGATAAAACGATGGCAAATATGTAATAATAACAGCAGCAATGCCATCCTAATGGTTCCCTCAGCTATATTCTATCATTCAGAGTTGCAAAGTTCAGCTCTTCTGGAGCAAGAAAATTTACTGTTTTTATCATGCTAGGATTAAAAACTAGAAGTTTTGGGGCAGCTAGGTGGCACAGTAAATAGAGCACCAGCCCTGGAGTCAGGAGGACCTGGGTTCGGATCCAGCCTCAGACACTTAACACACACACACATGCACACACACACCCACACACACACACACACACACAAACCTAGCTGTGTGACCTTGGGCAAGTCACTGAACCCAATTGCCCCCCAAAAAGCAAAAAAAAAAATAGAAGTTTCCTTAGAAATCTTACCCAATTGCCTCGCTTAATTTTTACAGATGAGGAAACTGAGGCTCATAGAGGTTAACTGATTTCTCCAGGGTCACACAAAAGAATAAATGGAAGAATTCAAACTCAGGTCCTGTGACTATAAACTCAATTCTATTTTTACTGTACCAAACTGTTCCTTGTCTCGCTTCAGTCACAGAACTGAGGACATTGAGTGTTGAGGAAAGAGAAAACCTAGGAGATGCCTGAGAGCCTTCTTAATGTTTCTTTTTTTTTAATTCAATTTTAATTTATTAATTTGTTTGTTTCCTTTTAGTTTACAGGATTCAATTCCACAATTCCTTGAATTTCACATTTTGTCCCCCTCCTTCCCCTCCTCCCCATGGCGTCTTATAATCAAGTATAGGATCTGTAAATACTTTCACATTATACAATGGTAAGGTTATAAGGATGGATTGTACCAGCTGGAATGAAAAATGGTAAAGAGGACATAAAATCAAATAAGAGAATGAAAAAGATCAGGTATTTTGCTTCCACCTGGATATAAATTTAGTTCTTTCTAGTTCTTTCTCTGGATGCACGTTTTTCTCTCCATCATGCGTCTTTTGGGATTGACTTATATCCCTGCATTGTTGAGAAGAGTCCAGTCTATCAAAGTTGGTCATCACACATACGTTGTGTCTGTAATTGTGTACAAATTCCTCCTGGTTCTACTCTTCTCACTCAGCATCAGTTCTTTTAAGCCTCTCCAGGTAAATATGAAGACCGCCTGCTCCCCGTTTCTTATAGCGCAATAATATTCCTTAACATGCATATACCATAACTTGTTCAGCCATTCCCCAATTGATGGACACCCCCTTAATTTCCAATTCTTTGCCACAACAAAAAGAGCTGCTATAAACATTTTTGTACATATGGGTCTTTCTCCCATTTCTATGATCTCTTTGGGACATAACCCTAGGAGTGGTATTGCTGGATTAAAGGGTATGAAAGTATTTATAGCCCTTTGGGCATAGTTCCAGATTGCTTTCCAGAAAGGCTGGATCAGTTCACAACTCCACCAACAATGCATTAGTGTTCCAGTTTGCCCACATCCTCTCCAGCATTTGTCATTTTCCTGTTTTGTCATCTTAGCCAATCTGACTGGTGAGATGTGGTACCTCAGAGTTGTTTTGATTTGCATTTCTCTAATCAATAGTAAATTAGAGCATTTCTTCATGTGCTTATAGATAGCTTTAATTTCTTTCTCTGAA
>NW_027185771.1:7587925-7625230 GCF_028583685.1 Petaurus breviceps papuanus
AGCATTTCTTCATGTGCTTATAGATAGCTTTAATTTCTTTCTCTGAAAACTGCCTGTTCATATCCTTTGACCATTTATCAATTGGGGAATGACTTGTATTCTTATAAATTTGACTCAGTTCTCTGTATATTTTAGAGATGAGTCCTTTGTCAGAGACATAGGTTGTAAAGATTCTTTCCCAATTTCCCACCTCCCTCTTAATCTTGGTTCCATTGGCTCTATTTGTACAGAAACTTTTCAATTTCATGTAGTCAAGATTATCCATTTTACATTTTATAATGTTCTCTAATTCCTGTTTCGTCATAAAGTCATTCCCTCTCCACAAGTCTGATAGGTAAACTATTCCTTGTTTTAGCAGACTGCTTACAGTATCAACCTTTATACCTAGGTCATGAACCCATTTAGACTTGTGGATTTTGGTATATGGTGTTAGATAATGGTCTATGTCCAGTTTCTGCCATACTATATTCCAGTTTTCCCAGCAGTTTTTGTCAAATAGTGAGTTCTTATCCCAAAAACCAGGGTCTGGGGGTTTATCAAACAATACATTACTGTAGTTGTTGACTTCTGAATCTCGTGTGCCTAATCTATTCCATTGATCCACTCCTCTATTCCTAAGCCAGTACCAAGTAGTTTTGATGACTGCTGCTTTATAGTACAGATTGAAATCTGGTAAAGCTAGTCCACCTTCCCTAGCATTTTTTTTTTCATTAATTCCCTTGATATTCTGGACCGTTTATTCTTCCAGATGAATTTTGTTACTATTTTTCTAACTCTATAAAGTAGTTTTTTGGTAAATTAATTGTTATGGCACTAAATATATAATTTAATTTAGGTAAAATTGTCATTTTTATTATATTAGCTCGACCCAGCCATGAGCAATTGATATTTTTCCAATTAGTTAGATCTGACTTTATTTGTGTGAAAAGTGTTTTGTAGTTATGATCATACAGGTCCTGGGTTTGTTTTGGCAGGTAGATTCCCAACTATTTTATAACGTCTGCAGTAACTTTAAATGGGATTTCTCTTTCTACTTCTTGCTGTTGAGTTTCATTGGAAATATATAGGAATGCCGAGGATTTCTGTGGGTTTATTTTATATCCTGCAACTTTGCCAAATTTATTTATTGTCTCAAGCAGTTTTTTACTTGATTATCTAGGATTCTCTAAGTATATCATCATATCATCTGCGAAGAGTGATAGCTTGGTCTCTTCTTTGCCTAACTTTTTCTTAATGTTTCTGAAGAGTGGCAACATAGGAAAAAGGTTGGGCTCATTACCCTTGTCTCCTTGTCTCCAGAGTGAAGAAGTAGGAGTGATAAATAGCAATCATCAACAGAAAGGCAGATTTCAACCCAATAGAAGTATAAAGTTGATCATTAGGGCTCTCCCAAAGTTGAATGGACTTCTCAGAAAGTAATGAATTCCTTCTCACTGAAAACTCTCAGACAAAAATTGGGGAGGTAGGAGGTTATATAGAGGGGGTTTCTTTTAAAGAGCTTAAAGATGTTCTCTGGGGTCCTGTGATAGTAATGGCAATTAAAGATTCCCCTGTATTGGCTTGGTTTTCAAATTGATTGTGTTAAAACCCAGAGTTTGTTAATCCCACCTGTGGGATGGGCTTGTTGATGTGAAAAGAAAGTCCTGAACTGGGAGGAGCTGGTGAGGTAGATTTGGAGAGACACTAGAGAGAGGCGGAAGATCTTTTTGGAAGCAGCACCTCGTGGAGAGAGAGAGAGACTAAGAGAATTGCTGGTGGCCGCTTTGAATGGCCCTGGACTTTTGAGACCTGCCCCCTGAGCTGCCAAGGCCTCAGGAGACATGGCTGTTTTGCTGGTACTTTGTCTGTCTGTTTTGATGTTGTTTTGCCAGATTTGTCCACTGGTGAAAGACAGTCCTTTTGTTGAAGAAGTCCTGGAACCTGGCTGTTCGCTAAGAAGCCCTGAGACTGTCCTGCAGACAGAGAGTGAATACTGTCCACTGGTGAGGGACAGTACTGTTGTTGCAGGGGTCTGGAGACTGTCCTGCAGACAGAGTGAATACTGTCCACTGGTGAAGGACAGTGCTGTTGTTGCAGGGGTCTGGGAACCTTTCTGTTGGTTCGGAAGCCCTGAAGAAGGATTTTCTTGTTGGATGTTTACAGAAATCCTGGGAGAGGGCTTTGCTAATGTGTTCAGGGGTTCTAGGACTGTTCTACAGACAGAGGATAAATTCATGAAGGGACTGGCAATGTATCTTATGGCCTTGCTAAGCCTTGTCTCCCCAGGAACTAAGATTGCTGAGAACTTGCCTCGTGTCAAGATGAAGAAAAGACCTCCATTTGGGTATTAAGTGCTGTGTTTAAACTTGATGTAACTCTGGGGTAGACTCAATTGTGATCCAGGGGTGGGGAACTTTTGACCTTATTGTGCTCTGTGATTGACAAATGAAGGTACTTTACTTATGTTTGGAAACTAATCTCCATTTGAGAAGAGAGGTTTTGTGGTGGACCAAATGAAGGTATAGCCTAGGGGTGGAGAAGTATTTAGAGCAGGGACTTTGTAATTGATTGAATGATTGGAAGGTCCTGGGGTGGGGTAGTCCTTGGAGATTATTTAATCACCTTAGTAAATGCTGTATTTTGAATGATGTCATGTTTTGATCTTCTCTGTTCTTGGTTTGTCACTAAATAAAATAGAGAGCACCTATGCTGGTATTTTGAACCTGGGAAGTTGCCTTTCCTTGGCATTACATTACAGGTCCCAACCTCAGCATTTCATGGAGATGAAACAGGGCACAACAACAATGACAACAACAATCATTTATGTAGTACTTTAAGTATTACAATGCATTTTAGAAAAGTTATTTCCTTTGATCCTCCTCACAACAACCCTATGAGACCAGAACTATTATTATTCCCATTTTACAAATGAGGAAACTGAGGTTGAGAAAGGTTAAGTAATTTGCCCAAAGTCACACAGCTAGTAATTGGCTGAGGTAGGATTCAAAATCAGGTTTTATCAATTCTAAGTCCAACACCATAACCATTGTACCGCTCGATGATCTCAAAACCTGTATACCACTGAAACAAAAACACAGCTTGGTCCTACCATGCAAGCAAGTATGATTATAGGTCTGGTTTTGTCTACTGCCAGAAGACTTACCCAGCCAAGCACAGAAGACTCACTACCTGGACACTGACCATCCTTCAGTGGATATCTTTGACCATAGCAAGTCCTAAAGATGTGACTTAATAGAAAAGACATCAAAACAAATGTCAAGAAAGACCCAAATTCATGTCCTGTTGCCACCACTTACTAGCTGGGTTACCACAAGGGGCTGGGAAGAAATGACAATGTTTGGAAAATGCCCTGTGGTGAGTGTGATAGTAAATGGATTAGGAAGATATAAAAGAATTGCCTTGACATGGTGAGGGACCATTTGAGTTTATATAATATAAATTCATAATGGACCTAGCCAGCACAGATTTATTTTTGTCCAGCTTTGTACAGCAACACATGGATAGGAGTGAAGGTAGGACAAGGTGGGAATAATCTAAAGACTGATGCTTGGCAGGACAATATTGGTAATAGGATAAGGGATAAGTAGTAAAAGGAAGAGGACAGTATGAACCTGATTGGTTCACCAAGAAATAACTATAGGAAAAAAGGGTACAGATAATGTTGGCCTGATGGCCTGGGAAGTAAAAGAGTGGTGGATGGATTGGAGATCACAGTGAAGATAAAGAACATGTTTCAGTATTGCAAGGAAAAGGGAGAGATGGAATGACAACAGATTGAGATCAGATAAGGTTATTTCAGAGTTCATGAACATGGAAGTAGTTCATTTGTCAATGATGGTAAGATCAAAGGTATGAACATCTTAGGTCATGGTATGTATATGTAGAGCCTATATAAGATTACATGCCATCTTGGGGAGGGGTCAGGGGAGAGATGGGGAGAAAATTTAGAACTCAAAATCTTATGGAAGTGAAAGCTGAAAACTAAAAATTAATTATTTTTAAATCATAAATTAAAAAAGAAAAAGAATAAATTGTGGTAAATTAGTAAGTTGAGGATCTGTGAAATTAGGATCTTTGCAGGAGTATAAATATGTATGTTGAAGTATCCTGGTATGACTGCAGGAGTTAAGGAGAAGAGAGAGATTGCAGCTAGGAACTGAGTTCATTGAGGAAGGAAGAAAAGTGTCTTGGTAGTCTATAGATGAAAGACACCAGAATCTTGATTGGGTGTTAAATATGGATTCAGTAAACCTCAAAGGAGGAGAAGTTACTTAATGATGATTGGAAAAGGAGATCTTAAAAGTAGGAGTGGTGAGCAAGGAGGACTCCAGCTCCCTTAACTTGACCAGTCAATTGGAAGGTATGAAGGAAAGTACAACCAGAGTTGGAAAGAATGGTTAGGGAAGTTGCGTAATCAGGAGGGTTCCAGGTATTGGCAAGAACAAGAAGATGGAGAGAGATAGAAAGGAAAAAGCTTAAGATAAAAGTAAACTTGCCTACAGAGTGGGCATTCCAGAGACCACAGTGGAAGAGCTGAACGTCCTTTAGAGAGTAATATTGGAAAGGTTGGGTTGAAAGAGATGAGAATAAGGGAGTAGTCAGCAGGAAAGGTGGGACAGAGAATGGTTTCTGAAAAATGACAGAGGTTTAGAAACATTGGGATGGATTTCTAGGTCACATGACCAACAAAATGGAAGACTAGACTACAATCCTTACAACCTCTCCAAAATAGAATTTATGTGCAAGAAACAAAGCAATTTCAGCTGTCTTCATAGTCTAAGGCACCAAGAATTTTAATGAGGTAAAAAACTGGATGAACTGGTAGTAGAAAAGGCTAGTCCCTGACCCCTAACACTCACTTATCACCCCCTTCCTCCCTGGCCACTGTGCTCTGGCAGGGCTACCTAAGCCATCCCATGGGCTTGCAGTGCAATTCAATTCTGCCCCTCATTGCTACTGTGAAAAAACAAAAGGCAGAAGCTTACTCTGACGAGGATGCCAGCATGGCAGTTTTCTTTGCTGAAATATTACTCAGCCATAGAACTGAGGAGTAGAGTTCTTCATAGCAACACAATGATCTTAGACAAGTACAAAGGACTAGCAAAGGAAAATACTATCCATATTTAGATAAATAACTGATAGACTCTGAATGCAGACTGAAGCATACTTTTTTCACTTACTTTATTATTTTGCAGTTTTTTCCCTTTTTGATCTGTTTGTTCTTTCACAACTGTGACTAATATGGAAATATGTTTTATATAATGACACATATATAACCTATATCAAATTGCCTACCATTTTAGGAAGAGGGGAGGGGAGGTAAGGGAAGGAGAAAAAAATTTAAACTCAAAATCTTGTAAAAATGAATGCCCAAAATTGTCTTGATCCATAATTAGGAAAAAATAAAATTACTACTTTTATTAAAAATAATGAAGGATGATCAACAACAATAAAAAAGAACTGAAGAACGAGGGAATTGAGGCTGAACACTGGCATTTGTGGCTAGCACTCCACTAACCTAAGGGAAATAGGATGGGAAAGCAGGAGTCAATTCTATGCCCCAGGAAGTCACTTGGTATAAAGACTGAGGCTGGTGGAATGTGAACTCTACAGTGTAGAAGGAAAGAGAGACAGCTTTGAGATCCAAATACCCTGGTAACTGATATCAAAGAGGAAAGAGTCAGAAAATGAGTGACAGGGAAAAGACGGCCATGAAATGAAAGACCTCAGGGAAAAAATAAATCAGTTAAAGTCCTTGATCATAAAAAGAAATCATCATGGAAGAAAGCAATAACAGAAGATAATATGGCCTTTAGCCTAGCTAAAGTAGTCCAAACATCTATGAATATTGTAAAACAAAAGAAAATGAATTAATACCTGATTAGGCAAAGGAACCTGGGGGTTCTTAGGAGAACATAGAATTGTAGCAAATTGTTCCCAAATGTTTTAAAAAGGGAAATAGGAGTTATGAAGGCAGAATGCATGGACTACACATCAGACATAATTGACATAACAGGAAAACTTGAAAAAGAGTGGCAAATGTCACCACAGATAGAAAAGTAAGAACACACTGGCAATGCAAATACATAGAAGTGAAGGACAGTCTGGAAGAAGAGAAATATACAGCAATAATCAAAACATGCTCTCCATACAAACAAATCATACTGATCTTGAAGACAAGCTATGTAGAGACAATTAAGGGATTATAGGCCTCCCAAAAGAATACAAGTAAAAACAGAACAAAGCAGAACAAAATAACCTTGAACTCCCTAAAGTAGGAAATATTGCACAAAACTGCCTAGGATTTCTAAACTGAGTAAACAAAGTGCCAATCTCAAGAACTGTCTCCAGAAAATGAAAAAAGAAATGAAAAAAAAATGTGTCCTATGTTGCAAGGTCCAAGGCACGTCCTGCTTGAATTTAATAATTCCATTTGTTGCTAAGCAACACATTCTATAAGCAAAAAGGAGAAAGACCTTCAGTATAAAGGAAAGAATATCTGAGTAACAATCACTGGGTTTTGAAGGGTATGATGGGATGGAAGGAAAAAAAGTACTTCTTAAGTGCCTATGATGTGTGTCAGGCACTACACTAAACATTTGACAAATATCATCTCATTTGAAACACATAAGAACTCTGGGAGGTAGGTGTTATTATTATTCCCATTCACAGCTGAAGAAACTCAGGCAGCATAGGTTAAGTGACTTGCCCCAAATCCCACACAGCTAGTAAGAATCTGAGACAGAATTTGAAATCAGTTCTTTCTGACTACAGGTCCGGAACTCTATTCACTGTGGTACCTAGCTGTGAATATTTGAGGTTTGGCTTTTTTTTTTTTCAATTTAACTTGACTGCCTCTCAGCTTCCGTCCATTGTCCCTAGTCCTTCCCTTTGGAGTCAAGCAGAGTTTGCCCAATTTCTCTTCCTCCTGACAGCTCTTCAAACACTTGGAGACAGCTACAATATACCCATTCTTCTTATCCAAGTCTAGTAGTAATTGGGGGAAAGAGAAGTATTCAAGGTCTTTCTTTGTATAACAAATGTATTCCATTGAGGCTCAGACAGTCACAAAGAGATGATTTCAGTCACAGCAATCCCAGGTTTAGGGAGGGCTAAAGATTCTTAAAAATGACATAGAGGCCCCTGCCAAGTCTTCATGTAACTAGATAGAACAAGAGGCTGGGCCAACACCATGCCCAGAATCCCAGAATCTTAGTGTTGGATGAAATCTCAGAGACCATTTATTCCAAGCCATGCCTGAAAGAGAAGCTCCTTCTTGAAGGGGAATTCCCCTTATGTTATTTGGCTGCATTTAATGTGTTTCTGGTTATAATCATGAAAAAATACCACGTTCCTACAGACACAGCTCAGTGTTCAATATAAACCACCAAGAGATAGAAGAGGAAGCTGGATAGAGAGCCAGGGTAAGAAGTGAGAGGACCTGAGTTCAAGTCATGCCTATGTGACCCTGAGCAAGTCATTTCTCAGTGGTCCAGGGAACTCTCTATGACTATATAAGAGCAGGTGGGGATATCCATTGCTAGAGAAAATTTCTGACTGGGAATTCCCTACACAAAGGGTTCTTAGTCTGGAATCCAAGCACCTCATGGATAGTTTTCAGAATTTCCATTAAATTCAATGGGAAAAATACATTTTTTTCCCACAAAGCTCTAACTGAAATTTAGCATCTCTTTCTTTTTTTTAAGCAATTGGGGTTAAGTAACTTGCTCAAGGTTACACGGCCACTTATTTTGTGTGGATGCTAAGTATCTGAGGCCAGAACCAATACAGGGTCTCCTGACTCCGGGGCCAGTGCTCTTACTCACTGCACCACCTGGCCGCCCCAGCATCTCTTTCAATTGTGAAAATAGACAACAAACTACAGTAGTGTTTTGTTATTATTGTTCAGTTGAGTCATGTCTAACTTTTTGTGACTCCATTTGGGGTTTTCTCGACAAAGATAGTAAAGTGGTTTGCTATTTTCTCCTCCAGTTCATTTTACAGATGAGGAAACTGAGGTAAATAGGGTTAAGTGACTTGCCTAGGATATCACAGCTGTATCTGAGGCTGGATTTGAACTCAGGTCTTCCTGACTTCAAGTCCAGTACCTTATCCACCATGCCACCTACTTCGCCAGATTGACAAAGGGGTTCAGGACACTAAAAAGACTAAAAACTCCTGTTCTAGACCAATGAAATTACAGATCTAGTCCTATGCCTCACCCTCAAGTTAAAAAACAAAACAAAATAAAACCAACCATTCTTTCTTCTCTGATCCCCAGGCATGAAACTCTCACTCACAGCCTCTCATACTCCAAATCAAGGGTCACTGTGCTATCCTTTCCAGCAAACCAACATTTTCTTCCCCAAAAAGCTGAAGGATACTGAGAAATGGCTGCTATTGAGAAATGGCTGCTTCCGACAAATGGTAAGAGACTAAATATAATTTACAACATCCTATTCCTTATTTCCCATCTTGATTATATGGAAGCAGTGATGCACAGTATCTTTAGGACCCTGACTCCTACCCACAATCCTACACTGGGGACCAATGAATGCAGAGCTAGCCCCACCCTCAACTGTAAACTCACCTCAGACCTGATTCTCTCTCACTTCCTGTATCTCCTCCTCACTCTCTGGTTACTCTTTCCTTTTAAAAAGTTATGTTTTATCATCTTCACAATCTTCAGCAAACAAACATTTCACTGTGCAAAGAATGAGAAAAGAGGTTTGTAATCGAAACAATTAAAGTGTACATTAAATGTAACAAGTGTATCTAAGTTGGTCATCACACATACGTTGTGTCCGTAATTGTGTACAAATTTCTCCTGGTTCTACTCTTCTCACTCAGCATCAGTTCTTTTAAGCCTCTCCAGGTAAATATGAAGACGGTCTGCTCCTCATTTCTTATAGCACAATAGTATTCCATAACATGCATATACCACAGCTTGTTCAGCCATTCCCCAATTGATGGGCACCCCCTTAATTTCCAATTCTCTGCCACCACAAAAAGAGCTGCTATAAACATTTTTGTACATATGGGTCTTTCTCTCATTTCTATGATCTCTTTGGGATATAACCCTAGGAGTGGTATTGCTGGATCAAAGGGTATGAAAGTATTTATAGCCCTTTGGGCATAATTCCAGATTGCTCTCCAGAAAGGCTGGATCAGTTCACAACTCCACCAGCAACTTTGATAGACTGGACTCTTCTCAGCAATGCAGTGATATAAGTCAATCCCAAAAGACTCAATATGGAGAGAAATATGTGCATCCAGAGAAAGAACTAGAAAAAACTAAGTTTATAACCAGGTGGAAGCAAAATACCTGATCTTTTTCCTTCTCTTATTTGGTTTTATATCCTCTTTACCATTTTTCATTCCAGCTGGTACAATCCGTTCTTATAACCTGACTAATGTATAAGGTGAAAGTATTTACAGGTCCTATACTTGACTATAAGCCGCCATGGGGAAGGGAGGGGAAGGAGGGGGACAAAATGTGAAACTCAAGGAATTGTGGAATTGAATCCTGTAAACTAAAAGGAAACAAACAAATTAATAAAAATCTAAAAAAAAAATGTAACAAGTGTAGAAACAAAGTTGCTGTGGACGCCCCTTCTGAAGGTTATTTTCATCCCTGTATTTTTAATCTATGCTCTTTTCCTATCTCTCTCTCACTAAATATTAATTCACTCCAACCCCAATGGAAGTTCTATCACCTCAATACCTTGGCCGCATCTGAAAATGTATGACCCATTCTATCTCCCTTACCTGTAGTCCAATGTTCCTTCCAAGAGCTGGAGCCCACGCTTCAGTGTTGGTCTTTTGGAGTCATGTTGGCTTGGACTGGATCAGAATCCTAAAGTCGTTCAATCTTGCCTTCCTTTACGTTGTTGTAATCATCCTATGCATCATTCTTTACTTTGCAAACCCCCGTGATTCACTCATCTTTACAGATAACTCCTATATAACCCCCACATCCCTCAGCCCAGGCCATTGCCACTCGAGCACCCCCAAACACACGGCTAAGTGCTCCCTCTCTATCTGGGCTCCTCCCTACCTGTACTGCATATGGGTCGGTCTCCTAGGGCTAAAACCAGCCATGCAAGCTCCAGGGCTCCTTTCTGACCTTTCCAAATAAGCCTTTTCAAGGCGGAGGAATCAATAATTCAGTGCCCCACATCCTCAGGCACACACCTGTTCCTCCTTCAGTCCCACAGCTTTCTCAACCTTGTTCCAACAAGCACAGTTTGCTCCTTCGCACAAACAGTGGAGCGTGTGGTTACGGGGTTTGAAATGCACCTGTTGTGAGTGCCTGCTAAGCCACCAGGGGTGGCAAACCTCAAGGCTACATGTGGCCCTCTAGGTCTTCAAGAGTGGTTTCTGGGCCATACTTTAGGACCTAGGGGGCCATATATGGCCTCAAGACCATGGGTTCCCCACCTCTACATTAGCCAAAGATGGTAGAGGGGAGAAATCGTTCTGGATTTGGACACACAAAACACAGGTTCAAATTCCATCTCTAGCTTATGGTTGTGGACAAATCATTTAACCTCATAAGCTCAGTTTCCTTATATGTAAGAGATGATCCAACTAGATGGTCTCCAGCCCTAGAACTGTGACCCTCTGATATTGCTTTGGGGAGAGGCCCAAAGTCATTCCTGTCTGGAGCTAATTGTGGACAGAAGAAACACACTTTGTAATAAAGGAGACAAGAGAAAAACTGGGTTGGACATAAAACCCATGGGTCACCATAATTACCCCAAAACAATGTTTTAAAAGGCAGTGTGACAACAGGAGGTTAGGAAACATGTGAAAAACGTGATCCATACTTCACGAAGCCATGTTCATTAAGATAACCGACGAAGGGAGTGGGATAGTAGGGGACACAGAGTATAAAGAGGCATGTAATTCCAGACATGACAAAATTATATAGGCAGAAATGTTAAGACCATGAGTGAAGGAAAATATGATTGACAATACCTGTTAAAGCAACAGTTTCTCCTGGATTTCTAGCTCTGTGCCCCTTGCTAACCTAAAGAGAAAGAAAGAAATCCAAACAGTGAGTATTTGTTGTTGTTTTTAATACAGTATCATTCACTTCCCAAACAGGCAGAGTTCATCTATTTATGGACAAGCAGGTTTCTCAATATCTAAATACAATTTAACCTAACATCATTACATGCAAGATTTAGAAGTAAAATCAGTTTGTTAATTTTCTTTGAATTCAGGCCCAGTCACGGGTCATTCTGGGTTGCATTTTCAATTCTATACCTAGATGGTGTTGGGCTTGATTTGGCATGAGAGGACCATAGTTCCAATTGCTTCTCATGTGATTTCTTGTGCTCTCAGGTTCCTGCTCTGTCAAATAAAGGGGATTGGCCTCGATAATCCCCAAGTTCCCTTCCAATTTTAAATCTCTGAGTCTATGAGCTAATAACTTTGCAGAAATTCTGGGGCCTTTCCACACTGCCTGGCTTGGCTTAGCCTAAACTGGAGAGATAATGTCCTGCCAAGCTCAGTACCCACTCAAACACCAGAGGTTCTAAGTTTTGAACCAAACTTAAGCCTTTTGAAGTCCAAGCCCCGTTAATACTTGGCTCGAAGAAAAGAGAATCTGTAAGAGGCTTATAAAAAGGATTCATAAGGCTTCCCAGGAATCTATTAGCTCTTACAAAACTCTATATTTTGATGAGCAAAGTGTAAATGAATCAGAGACATATGGCTCTCATTTCCCTGGAAACACACATGGGTTGAAAAATTAAAGAAGTGGGAGGGTGGGAGAGGGAGGGCAGGGATTGGGATGCTTTGGAGACAAAAATCCCATATACTGGTTTTGCCAGATTTAAAACTTTTGAAGGGGAAAAATATAGTTTAAGCCGTTTGGCTGAAATCAGTATGCCGCTAGGTTCAGCCGTCCCTCCAGTAAATATTCTTTTCATTAAAAAATAATCAGATCATCTATTGTAAGGAACCATTCTTAACACAGTAACGACATCTGAAGAATCCCTTTTGTTAGATAACAGCTGGTTTGGTTCTTCTGAAAAAGGGGTTTGTTTGGGATTTTAAATGTTGGGATCAAATCTGCAGTCTTCCCCAAGACAGACTCCCACCACTTCATGGATGAAGTCATTTGGAGGACAAGGAGTATTTATGAACTCATTGTCACAGTTCCTACAGAAACTGCATGTGGGAGTACTGAGATCCCTGGGGGAAATTTGGCCCAGTGTCTATGACCCTATCAGCAACTACCTTCCCACATCCTCATGTGGGCCAGGGACTAGAGGTAGAGATATGGAAGTATAACATGCAAAGGGAAGGCTCCCCCAGCAGCTTTGTGTAGTCTGTCAGCACCAAGAATTACCACTTCTGAACCTTACTAGCTGTGTGACCCTGGGCCAGTCCCTTGACCCCTCTGAGCCAAATGGCAAGAAGAACACTTAATCTCACAGGGCTGTCGTGTCTAAGAAACCTCAAAGCATGATGGAAATGTGAGCTATTCTCATCATATGGAGAGAAAACCCCTGTATTTCCCTCCTGGAGGCCATAATTTCAGCAAAATATTTGAGAATTGACTTAGCTTAGTATCTGAAAGCTTTGCACCAGTAAATAAACCTCCGAAGTTCATGGGTTTGAGTTCAACCCACTTCACAGATGGGGAAACAGAGGCCCAAATTGCTCGAGAAAACATGGGTAGTGAGTGAAGGGAAAGGATTTCCAACCCAAATCCCCAGACTCCTAATCCAGTGTCTGTTCTGCTAGCCCAAGCTTCCTTTTCTACATTCTGGGTTTAGAAGGAATGATAAAATACAGAGATCAATTGAGAAAAAACCTAGTGCTAAGAGAGACCCTTTATTGTGGTGGGGGTGGAGGACAGCTTAGCTGGCTCAGTGGATAGAATGTTGGATCTGGAATCAAGGAGACCTGAGTTCAAATCCAGCCTCATCCATTTACTAGCTGTGTGACCCTGGGTGAATCACTTCACCACTGTCTACCTCAATTTCCTCAACTGCAAATTCAGACCCAGAAGTGTGAAGTTACTTGCCCAAGGGCCCATATGTACAAAGTAGCAGAGCTAGGATTTGAACTCAAATCTTCTGACTGCAAAGCCAGTACTTCTTTTTGAGCAACACTCATCTGTCTGAAGAGGATTAGTAGAGACCGAGGACTCTACCTCTTGCTTACATTAAAAGCCTTTATATGACATGGGTCTATATATTGGAACTATTCTTGTGAGGTCTTGTGACTATCTGAATACAGATGTAGCTTAGATTGCAACCTCCCAGGGTTGATGAAAGGATCACTTTAATAATACTTGTAAAATTCTTGAAACATAGCTGTTGTTATTGTTGAGTCATTTCAGTGACCTTATGACCCCATCTGAGGTTTTCTCAGCAAAGACACTGGAGTGGTTTGCCATTTCCTTCTCCAACTCATTTGACAGATGAGGAAACTGAGGCAAGTGGGATTAAGTGATTTACCCAGGGTCACACAGTAAGTTACTGAGATCAGATTTGAACTCATGAAGATGAGTCTTCCTGTCTTTGATAATCCCAGCATTCTATCCATTATCCCACCTAGCTGCCTATGATACATAGTAGGTATTTCATAAATTCTTGTTCCCTTCCTTGCCTCATCTCATCCACTTTGTTGGCTTAATGGCTGCTACTCCACAGACAAGGTTAGTTCTACTAACAAGGGTTCAAATTGTTGCTCTGTTACTTCCTACCTGTGTTAATTGACCTCTGGGGAGAGACTGAATGAGATAACCTGAGAAGTCTCTTCCAGACTGAAGTCCTATGTCCCGCTCCTTTCTGGGAGAGACTTTGCTTTGGTCTTCTGTGAAGATACTATTCCTTTTCTGGGCTGAGTGGACTGGGTGATATGGACTGCTTTTCCAGTTAGGAAAGGAAATTTGCACTGATCCAACCATAATCCTTCACCCACATCCACTTGTGCTCAAGATCTCACATCTGTAAGACAGCTGGCTGTGGTTAGGGGAAGTGATGGCCAAGAGATAAGGCGAAGTTATTTGGACCGTACAGGAATCTAACCCAGAATCTTGACCACATACATACTCTGCTCTAACCAACTCAGTCAAGCAGCCACAGACTTGGGAATATTGGGAGAGTGGCCCTTCTCTTTCAGTTCACAGATCACTCCAGGGAAGTAAAAAATCCATTGACCCCTTACTTATCCCTTGTATGGCTTTTGCCTGAGTGAATAACTATTACTATGATTACATTATTTCTCACATTTTCATTTTCATGTAAATGGTCCAAAATGGAAAATGCATTAAACACACACATCCCCTTAATGGGGATAATAAAAGCACCTCCCTTCCAGGGTTATTGTGAGGATTAAAGGAGATAATATCTGTCAGCTGCTTTGCAAACCTTTAAGTGCAATGAAAATTCTGGCTATCATTTATGGGCAGGATCAGTGGAGGCCCCTTTCTTACTCTGTCCACCACCAACTGACCTGGATCACTGCACCAATGATCTGTACCCAGAAGAGATTCCTTTGGAAACTCCTTGGGTTTTCGTTGGTCCCAAGTTAATCTCTTATTCCAGAATAGCAACTTATGTTACTGGAATCAGTGTTGCTTAACTCAACAGCAAAACCCATTATTTTTAAGGCTTATAGACCCACTGAACAGCCCATTCTGAATTGCTCTGAAATGGTCATAGGTAACATTATGAGACTCAGGCTTTGCAAGATGGTGGTGGTATACCCCACCCAACCATTCATGACAAGGTCTAAAGATTTACTTGCCTGTATCTATGAAGGGAAAAAGTTGTGTAACAGGAAACATGAAACTCTCACTAAAATACGGCAAATAATTTGAAATTATAGGAAGAATGTTAAGATAAATATTTAGAGGATTTGATGAAATGCAGAACCTTCACTAAATAAAAAAAAAGTTGGAAACAGAGGCTTGACTGTTCTTTTTTCAAGAAGAACCAGACTTCAATGCAACTCTTACTCTGGAGAAAAACAACTTGGTGATTTGGTGGCAAGGACATGGTATAATTTGGGGTCTGCCACTAGTGTGGGAAGAAATCTTAGAGATCAATTATCTAATTTCCGGGGCTCAAATAGGTTGAGTAACACCCTGACTTTTAGCAGCATGTCTTCAATAGCACTATGCACTCCTTACTCAACCCTATAAGACTAAAAGGTCTGTGAGTTTGGACATCTCTCTAAGTCCCTAGCCCTATTCTAGGGGTACACCAGAGATGTCAAACTCACGAAGATTCAGAGCAGCCTAAACCAGATTAAAAGGCAATTGGGAAAGATTTAACAAAATAAATTAATATACATTACAATATAGATAATGTTAATTTGTGGTTTTCCGAGTCAATATGCTGCCTGCAGGAATCCTTTTCTATTTGACATTATTGCTATACACACAGGGATGCTTAAGAAATGTTAAGTGATTTCCTTAAATAATATTATTGATGCAGGGCCAATCCTGGAAAAAAAATATGAAGCAGGCAAAATATCAGTGCCTCTTCTTTTTATTGGCTCCGTATAACACAGGAATGAATGCTCCTCCAGAAATCCATGGTTTTCAAGTAAGCCTGTGGTTCCTTAAAGTCCACCCAACATAAAATCCCACCTCATACTTCAGACATCCCTAATCCCTGCATTCTAATAAAAAAATTACTTATTCCATATCACATTCCCCCTGCTCTCATTAAATATAAGAATCAAATTGCATGATTTAGTTCATATTGAGGTATTCATGGTTGATGATAGCTCTGTGCACTGGACTATCTTGAGTACCATTTGCATTTGAAGAGGGATTTTTCAAGGTATTAACCCAAAAGAGAATTTTTTTTTGAGGTGGGAAGACAAGGCAATTAGTGTTAAGTGACTTACCCAAGGTCACACAGCTAGTAAGTGTGTCAAGTATCTGAGTCCAGATTTTAACTCATGTCCAAAAGAGAAATTAACAGAGGAATTTTCAGGCACCAAGCCAGTCTGGCAGTGAGGGTGTTTTTATTTTAAAAGGAAGGATTTTCATAAAAGAAGACTTAAATAATTGGAGATATAGTAATTATTTACGATCAGACTGTTTCAACATAAAAAAGTAATATTATGAACTAAATTAATTTGTTATCTGAATGCCATGCATTCCAAACTACCAAAGGGTTGTTTTATAAAATTAAACAAAATAATAAAATTCATCAGCAGAAACAAGAGGTCAGAAAAACTTTCAAGGACTCCTCAACCCACAATACATTGGTAGCTGCCTATTTTGTCCATGGTTAAGGTCAGCCCTGAATGAATATAGATGATGGATATTATTTGTGCAGTTTGTTAATAATTGCTATACCTCCAGTAAGTGGTGAATTGATACCAAAAATGGCCAAGCTGAAATGGAATTTAGAAATTTAATCTCCCTCATTTTACAGATTAAGAAACTGAGACCCAGAAAGGGGAGGCACTTTGTCCATAGTCTCAGATCTAGTCCATTACAGAGCCATGACTCCAACTTGGTCTCTTTCTACCTTGCCCTAAGAGTTAAATTTCAGCAAATCAACTCAAAAACATAAAATACACTCCGGTCTGGAGACTTAGGGACTTCTCTCCCGGTGGAATCCACCTGCCAGAGGGCTTTGTGAGTATGTGAGGAATACGTGAGTATGTGAGTCCTGAAAAACAATTTCTCTGAGGGCCTCTGCTGTAGAACAATGTCACTGGGCAGGGATCCTTACAAGAGATATACACAGAGACATAGCAGCAGCAGAGAGGGTCTCTTCTTGTATTTCCGGTCTACAGAACCAGACCACAAGACCTCTCATTCTGCTAACAGCAGAAATTAGCAGATGTGAGTAGGGGAGGTTGGGTCAGAAGACCTTTCTGTCCAGTCAATGAACAATACTTATGCCTTACAGCTTCTTTTGCTAGGAAGCCCACAAATTTGAAGACATAGATCCATTATAGTCAGGAGAAAAGTCCCTTGAATATGAACTAGGTAGTTCCAGATCCCTACTAACAGTAATTGGCTATTTATTTAGGTCCAAGCAAATAGATCTGCTTGTCCACCTTGAGACAGGGCTAAACCCTTCCAACCCCTCAGTTATATAAGGTCTATTTTAAGAGTGAATTACTTGAGGACACTGTGGGGAATGGTTATAGAAAACCTTAGTGATGGAGATGAAGTGTAGCAATTACATGAAGAACCTAAGAAATGTCATATTGGATTTGACAATGATTTAGTACTTCATCAGTACACTGAGACACATCGAGTGTTTGACTATTTGAACTAGTCATGACCAGTTGAAGATTCTAGAAGTACCTAGGGTTAGTTTAAAGGATGTCATAGTTTGATAGCCACTCAAAGGCCTGGGAATACATAAAAAATACCTCTGGATTCCCTTAATAGCCTAGATAGAGATAAAGGAGGTAGTGGTCTCTAATATTGGAAGTCTTTTGTTTTCAGTCTATTTATGACTTCATGGGTTTAAAAGTTTATCATATGATGTTCAAAATAGGGTTGCACTTACACTTACTTAGAACAAATAAGGCAAAATCTTTCCTTTGAGAAATCCCATTATAAAATGGGATACTTCTATGAATGAGATGATTTCACAAAGAGAGGATTTAGACATTTTGATGACTCACTCACAGACCTAAACATGGAAATGACATCTTACATTTTTAGAGTACTTTGAAAAAGGTACATTTTTCACAACAAAATTAACATCTTTATTTAAAATTATTTATTTTATATTTTCCACTTCATTTTTTAGTTTTGGGGATTCACTTTTACAAGATTTTGAGGTCTAAATTTTTCCCTCCTCCCTGCTCCCCAAAATGGTATGCAATCTGATATAGTCTATACATGTACAACCAAATTAAAGACATTTCCACATTAGTCATGTTGTGAAAGAAGAATCAAAACAAAAAGGAAAAACCACAAGAAAGAAAAAAAAACAACAAAGAAAACAGTATTCTTCCATCTGCATTCAGACTATAGTTCTTTCTCTGGATGTGGAGAGCATTTTCTATCATGAGTCTTTTGGAATTGTTTTAGATCTTTGCATTGCTGAGAAGAACTAAGTCTATCAAACTTGGTCATCATACAATACCATCTCCATTTTAAAGACAAGGGAACTGAGAGTGACCATAGCAGTAAAGTGGTCTGTTCACCATAACACAGTAACATTTGATAGCATAGATTTTAATTCAGGTCTTATAAGGTCCAGCCAAAGGACTACATCACATTTCCCCTCAGTGAGTCATAGCCCCATGATTTAGCTTTTCTCTTGCAAGCACACAGTTAACAGGTTCAAGGAAGCGGGGAGCCAGAGATGCATTTACAGGTCAAAGAGAATAAAACTAGTAAAGGAGACAATAGAAGCCAGAAGCAGATCAATGGGCAAGCCTTCCCTTGAGCCCAAGATCACCTCAATTACAATCATGCACCTGTACTTTTTTATAACTCCTCTCTGCGTGGTGATTCACAACTCCCACTAGGAGGTGCTCACAGTCATCAAATACCTAACCATGGGTGGGCAACATTGATTTTTCAGGGCTCCTCCTATCATTGTTTCAATAGTCCTCTGCAGTTCTCAGCAATTGACATTGGCATGACTAGTCCTTTCCTTAGAGGAAATCCTATCTGTTGTTAGGTACTGTTTTTGGTAATTTCAGAGTTTCCTTATTATCTCTTATTATCCTATTATCTCTTGAGAGATCTCTTCCTGCCAGAGCCATAACCAGCAATTTTGGCACCTGGGGCAATCACCACAAAATGCAGTTTAGGTCTCAGGTTTGGAGAAGGGGAATATATCTACACTACCAGAAGACATATAGACACATACCCATAAACTAACACTCTCTCTCTCTCTCTCTCTCTCTCTCTCTCTCTCCCTCTCTCTTCCTCTTTCCCTTTCACTCTCACTTCCCTTTCCCTTCTCTCATTTTTTCTTTCAACCTCTACTCATAATTACTTTTTTTAATTGGTACAGATGTACACTCTTGTTCTTATCTCTCTTTCTCACACACACACACACACAGAGTTTTTAAAAGAGGCAAGAAAACTTTATAAGACGCAGAAAGATTTAAAAGGGGACATGGTACAGATGAACAATCTTGTTCTTATTTGGGGCTGCTATTGTTATTCTACTCAATATGTAAACAATTAGAATGGTTAGGTTGTATTTGAATTTTTACCCCATGTGTTGTCAGATTATGTTTACTCATATTTGTTGAGAGTATTATTCAATTTAAAATAAGGAAGGAAAGAGGAGGGAAAGGAAGGAAGGAAATAAAAATGTAAGAAGGGAGGAAAAAAGAGAGGGAGAATGGAAGGGAAGGAGAGAAGAAGGAAAGAAAACTTCAAATGAGATATTAAAAAGAAAAAAAAAGCCTGCAGAGCTCTTTTTCTTTAGGATGGAGGATTATGGTATAGAATACAATGTATAGTGCCAGACACCAACATTCTGTTGGCTAGTTTTATTTACCTATTTTTCTTTGTTAAAAGGCTCACTGGGCAGAGGTGGAGAATGGGGTAGTATGTCTAGAAATGATTGTGATGTAAAAACAAAAGCATCAATGATTTTTTTTTATTTAAAAAAAAGAGAGAGAAAGCTAAGCCAAGCCCAGGTCAGGCATTGTTCACTGCTAAGAATAGTGCTATGGTTCATAATGTTCCTTTGATTCAAGTCTCTGGAGGGAGGCTGAGAGTAATGTTATATCCCAAGGTCCACAAAGAGGAAATCCCTAGTGAAGCACTTAAAACAGTTGCATGCCCAATTCTGAACCTATTCCTGGCCACTGTCCATCCCACACTTCCTTGCTATATACTCTGGTGGGACTCTTCACATTTTTCTGTCACCCTTCCCTTTCCTTCCAGTCTTGCTGGAACGGCATACCAAACAGGGAGAAAGCAGAGAAGCAGCTGGAGGAAGGCTGTATGGAGCCTCTACTGGTTCCCATTCAAAGGAAAAAGCATTTCTCTGCTGGCTGAGCATAGCTAACCACTATTTGACTCCCCCAGTAATGGTCACATGCAGCTGCTCTCCCCATATATCAGCTCCCAACTCCATTTTTTCCAGGCAGAAGAGGCCCCATTGTTGCCCAATAGGCTGTGGTCCTAATTCAACACTAGCCATACCCGAAATCCCCAAACTCAGTGCTCTCTAGAGATACGGGGAAAGTTCGGTGGCTTCATTAGTATATAGAGGATAGGCACAGTTCCAAGGTAAATTGGAGAAGGCAAAGAAATATTCTATTGCCTTTGACAGCCGGGAGTCTCAACAGCACTTGGGAAATGACTGGTCCAGCTGGATTTTCTTTCCAGCCTCCTGCCCTATGTCAAGTTTCCATAGCACAAGAACACATTCCTGGACAGTGCCTTCAGTAGATCTTCTACCAAATGGTAGAGGAGCTTGGGGAAGGGGAGGTTAATGGAGAGAGGGAAGGAAATGGGCAAGCTGAAAGTTGGAGGTCAGCTGATTTCAAAAGCTTTCTCTCCAGTGTGGAGCTCCATTCCCACATTCCCTGACACCTGGATATTGAATGTTGGGACTGTTGGGAGTGAGGGGAGTCAGAGGGAGGGTCAGAGGGTATGGAATTCCTTCAAGTCAGGAAACACTCCTAAATTTTGACATGCTCATTCTCTGTGCACTCCAAAAACCTAGTAATTCAGTATTCAGTTCAAATCTGGAACAGTCCATGATTAAAACATCTTGATGTCTGAACACCAAGAGAAACGTCAGAAGCCAGGAGTCTGGGGCAGAAAAAAGAATCTCAAAGATGGTTATAATTCCCAGTGACCAGAACTCTATTGAGACAGAGGGTAACAGTGTCAAAAAAGTAATTAGTTTTTGAAGTTATTCCACAACGGACAACTGGCAGCACTAGTCACACATTCATTTTGTATGAAGTTATCCAACACCAGATTGCCTGCTTCCTTAACCACAGGTCATCTGTCAATTTACATCCAATTCATCCACTTGTCCAATAAACATTAATAGGGCACCGACCGTATGCCCAGGAGTGTATGAGATGCTAGGGATATACACTTTAGTTCTATTTTCTCACCCCCAAAATTATTAAATTCTCTCTCACCCTGCCAAATTCTATTCTTTCCCATCCCAATAAGTACTGCATGTTATTTTACTGAATCATTTGGTTTACTTTGCCTGCAAGAGATTTTACTCTTTAAAGGAAAAAAAGAGTGTTCTGCTCTTGCTGGGACAGCCAACAGCTACAAGCAGTTGAGACACATTATCTGCCTTGATGGAATGGTTCTTCTTCCCTCTTTATGGCCTGATAATTTCATGTAACTCATGTGTCAATAAAGCCTTTAGAATCTTTTCATCAGATAGATTAATTCAATTTTGAGAGCATCTTACTAATAACAATAATACCAATCATTTCTATGGCTCATTGTCTCCACCCAAAAGTCTCCCCTAGAAACATTAGGACCTGGCTCATGTCTCCCAACAAGATCCTTTGCAAGCATCAGGCTTTTAAAATAATGAATAAAATATAGGTTGACTAAAAGAGTGTATAGAACAAAGGAGGAACCCAAATCAGAGATGGTACAGTGGATAGAACGCTGGGTCTAGACTTAAGAAGCTGTTGTTCAGGGGCGGCTCAGTGGCACAGTGAGTAAGAGCGCCAGCCCCAGAGTCGGGAGAACCCTGGATCGGTTCCAGCCTCAGATACTTAACACCCACACAATAACTGGCCATGTAACCTTGGGCAAGTTACTTAACCCCAATTGCTTTAAAAAAAAAGAAGAAGAAGCTGTTGTTCAGTCATTTTTCTGACTCTTCTCCATTTGGAATTTTCCTAGCAAAGATACTAGAGGGGTTTGCCATTTCCTACTCCAACTCATTTTACAGATGAAGAAACTGAGGCAAACATGATTATGTGACTTGTCCAGGGTCACCCAGCTAGTAAGTGTCTGAGGCTGGATTTGGGTCAGTTCTTCCTGACTCCAGGCCCAGTACTCTATCCACTGTGCCAAGTAGCTACCCTAGAATTAGGAAGACCGGAGTTCAAATCCAGCTTTAGACATTTACTAGCTGGGTGATCCTGAACAAGTCATTTAACCTTTGCTTGCCCCAATTTTCTCTTCTGTAGATACCCAATAAGCTAATATTGTATAGCATTTAGCACTGTGCCTGGCACACAGCCAGTATTTCATAAATGTTTACTCCATTCTGGTAAATTGGTTAAAGACCTCTTGTCTGATGAGCTCAGCTTCCTCTGCCCCCATGTAAAGATTCAGTCACCATCTCCCAAACACTCAAAGTTTGAAACATTCAAGATATGTAAATGATAGATTTTGTCCTAGGGCCCCACTTTCCTGATGGGTGACTGCCTCTCCCCAGTCACTAGCCCCAGCTTCACTTTACTATTCTTCTGCTATCTTCCCGACAGCCCTGGCAACCACCTTGTCATTGGTTTAGAGGTTTTAAGCTTTAATCTCTGGAACTTTTGATCTGGATACCCAGTGCCCAACCCCCTGAACCATTAATTCAGGCAGGTCTCAATCAGGCTTCATTTCATTCTTTATGTCCTGGTAATCTCTTGGTCAACCTCAACTTGATTTTGCAGGACCACCCTTCTCTCCCTTCTTCCTCTCCTACTTCCAGTTTTAGAACTATAATCCAATTAATTCTGTTAATTTGTTCCTAGACGGTATGTGTGTCAATCAATGAACCAGAGGCCTCACTCACCATTCCTGAAACTTTTAACAAATCTCCCCTTCCTGACCATCATCAATCCTCTGTGTGCTTTCTCCTATTATAATCTAAATGCCTTGAGGGCAGAAATTGTCTTTGCTTTAGTATTTATTTGCCCAGGACTCAGAACAAAGTTTAATATTTTCCCCCATTTATTTATATGGGTTTTAATGAAGATTCAGAGTTTACTTCCCTATCACCTCCTATGGACTTCTCAGACAAATACACTCAGGCTAATGCTACCAACTGTACCCTTCTCATCAAGGACTTTGTGAAGTTCCCCTACCTTCAAATTCTAGTGTCTGTACATTAACAGACACTATTAATACATTCTTCTTACTTCTTTGCTCAAATCTTTCCAGCCTGAATTGTGTCTCAGCCACAAAAAAGTTAGGGGTTAGCTAGAAATAAACATTTGGGCTAATTAAATCAGAAAGCCAAATTCTGACTTAATGTTAAGAATTTTCCTAACTGGGGGCTCAGAGCAATTGTGATTGTACTTTGTACCTTTTTGCTTACTAAATTCTTTAAGCAACAGAGAAGGGAACCACACATGCCTGAGGGTCATAATAGTGCCCTTAGGCTTGAGCAAAAACAAATTATTGCAACAGGACACGTTACACTATTCTGTGCATGCACACACACACACACACACACACATTCACAGACACACATCTTCTCTTTTTGATGGTAAATATCCCCAGCTCCCTAAGCAATAACCTTATTGTATACCAATTAGCACTGTGTCTGGAACACAGTCAGTACTTCATAAATGTTTATTCCATTCTGGTAAAATAGTTACAGGCCTCTGTCTAATGAGCTCAGCTTCCTTTGCCCTCAGGTAAAAATTCAGTCATAATCTCCCAAACCCTGAAAGTATCACACTTTGAAATATCCAAGATACATAAGTGATGGCTTTTGTCCTAGGGTCCCACTTTCCTGATGAGTGACTGCCTCTCCCCCGTCTCTTTACTCTTCCTTTGCCATCTTCCTGACAGCCCTGTAACCAACTTTTCATTGGCTTTTGAATACACCTCATCAAAATTTTAAAGGATTTAGAGTGGAAATGAATTTTAAAACTAACCAATCCAACACTCTTGTCTTACCTTTAAAGGAGAGAAAAATGGAACCCACAGAGGGCAGTGATTTGGCTAACATCATACAGGTAGTAAAAGAAGAGGTGGGTTTTCACCCCAGCCCTCCTGACCCCATATCAAGTATTCTTTGTGTAACATGGATTCAACCCTGGGGCAAATGTTGTAAAATAAACCTAAGATAATCAGCCTGAAACACCCACTCAGCTGGAATGGTGGAGAGGTGAAATAGGACATTGGTCTGTTGGTGATATCAATTGGAAGAAAGCCTATTACTTGGACTGGAGGTGTTCACGCTGTATGACATCTGGCAGAGTTAAATTATGCTTGCTAACCAGGTGCTAAGCTCTCCTGTTTCCAGGTGCTAATTCTGCTAGAGCTCTATAAACACATCACCCTGGGACAAAGTCCTAATTGCTCCCCCCTAGGGATAATTCTACCTTGTTTACTATGGAAAGGAAGGCACGTGTGTGAAAGAGACGTAAGAAACCTATGCAGTTTGCATATCAAAGTTGCCATTTCAAATAGTATAACAAATTCATTTTAGGTTATCTGGTTCTCTTTTCTGAAATTCTATACACTCAATGGTATTTATAATAATTGAACTCCAAGGTATAAAAGACTTCAGAGGACACTTTTACATCTCCCTCCTTAGACTAACAATAGCTAACATTTCTATGGTATTTCATTTGTTCAAATAAGGAAAACAAGGCAGAGGACTAATGATTATGAAATTATACAACTTTGAGGGGATAAAGCAAGGCAAATGGGGCTTTGTCCCAGAATTGCCAACTTAGGGCAAGGGCAAATGAGGGTCCAGACCCTCTTCAGAGGCCCATGTTCTGCCACAAGGTTTCCAGCTTTATACTGCCTGCCTGCTGCTTCCACATGCCACGCCCTCTCAGGCCAATGGACTCTCAGTAAGGTGGACTGCCCTCTTATCCTTTGAGGCCCTCCTACTTCACCCACCCCCCAACTCAACTGGACTTGTCCTGGAGGGCAAAATCACTAGTTATAGTTCTTTTAAGCAGAGAGGAACCTTGAGAGACTATTTAGTGCAACATATTTGAGCTCCTCCCTGACCAAGCATGGAAATAATCCATCAAACTCAAATTTGGAAAATGAAAACATTACAAAGCAGCCAGGCCCAGAGCAGTTAAGCACTGGATTTCCAGGAGCCACTTGGAGGAGAGTTTTTGGAAAAACACTTTACAACCTGGAGGCAATCACTCCAGCCTTCCACTTGGAGGCAGAGTTAACAGCATCTTTCTCCTAGTCCTTGGCTCCTTCTGGGTGGTGAGGCAACGGTATGCAGAACTGAATGAAGGCCATCTCTTCAAGACAAAGGCATCAGTCCTGAGCATGTATGCAGCATGCTGACCAACTCCCAACCTTGGGCTAAATGAGCCAGGCTTAGCAAAAACTATAATGTTTAATGTGTAATGTATGAAGCCTAAAGGATAAATCAGACCCTAGGCTTACCCAGAAATGTCATCTTCAACTTCTCTGTGAATAAAATAGGAGCTGAAGCTCAGCAAAAAGGCAAATAGAAGAGACAGTCTTCAGGGGGAAAAGTGCGGACTGATTATGCTTCCTCCGATTCCTTGTTACTAAGAGCACTGTAGGAAAACAATCCTTTTATTTTGCACAAAGTCCATCTGTTCCAAATTCAAAGCTTTCAGCTAGAATAATAGGCCAGCTCCACAAAAAGACAGTCTGATTTTTTTCCAGACCAATGGTAAAGTTGGATATCCGGGACCAGTTCTGCGCTGGCCACTGCCTATAAACAATGATAGGACACAACTGGGCAGGAGTGAGCAAGTTACTCTCATAATATAGCTTTGGGAGGAATGAGCTCAAGGGTCTCTCCCAGCCCAGTCTTCTACTCCTATTACTTCTCTCTGGATTGCATCTAAATCTTCTGTTGCCTTCCAGGGTCTACCAAGGCCTCCCTTCTTCCACAGTGCCTTCCCTGAATAATCCCACCAGATGGTGATCTTTCCCTGAGTTTGAGTTTGCTCAGGCTCACGACTAGACAAGCACATATTCAGTTATATACCTGATGATTTCAACTGCTTCTCTAGTCAGTTGCTTGATCATGTGCTGGGGCCCCTCCCCACAATACACTGAGATAGAGAGAGACAGACAGACGAATACATATATGTGTATATATTGCAAATACTTCTTATATACATATTATACCCTAATAGAATGTAAGCTCCTAGAGAACAGGACCTATTTCATTTTTAAATACTACATTCCCAGTGCCTATCACATTGTAGATGTTTAATAAATGCTTGTTGATTGATTGTATGTATTTTAAGGGCTTAGGCACCTACAATGTTCAGACTACCATATGTACCTTAAGTATGACTTGTTTCCCTCGCCAGGGATGGGGAACCTGTGACCTCGAGGTCACATACGGCCCTCTAGGTCCTCGAGTGCAGACATATGTGGCCTCAAGGCCCCACCTCTGCCCTAAACTATGACTTCCTTGAAGAGATATCTATCATTTCCTATGTACTTCCCTTCACACCCTTTATATTTCTGTACAATTCAATTTTTAAAAGATTTATTAAGCTCCTATCATGTATAAAGTACTATATTAGGCACTGGGAGTTACAAAGATGGAAAAATAAAAGCCTTTGCCTTCAAAGAGCTTGTAAGCTAGTAGCTAATTAAATTGCTTTTAAATGTAAGGATGAACAATTGAATGGATGTAACTAAAGAAAGTTTGACACTTGAATGATCTGAATAATCACCTGAGATTTAAGTAAGTGATTCTCATTGCTCTTCCAGAATATTAATGTGCCTGTTTCATCCTAAGCTAAGATGGGAGAGTGCAGGAGAGAAGATGTATCCTTACTTAGACTTTCCTTGGGGAGTCTTCATTCATCTCTGCCTAGGATAAGATAGTTCCTAATAGAATAGAGACAAATGGAACTTTCCAAAGACTTCAACATAATTCACTACAGATTTCTTAACATAATAACTGTCTCCTATGACCCTACCAAAATCATGGGATAGATTAGAAGGAGAGAGAGACAGACAGACAGATATAGATGAGAAACAGAGAGAGATGATAGACAGACATAAATGGGAGACAGAGAGAGAGAGAGAGAGAGAGAGAGAGAGAGAGAGAGAGAGAGAGAGAGCACACTGCAGCACTGGGCTTAGAGTCGGGACGACCCAAGTTCAAAGCCTACCTTGGACACTTACTAGCAGTATAACCCTAGGCAAAGCACAGCCTCTGTTTGCCTTAATTTCTTCACCAATAAAATGTAGACAATAATAACACTTACCTTTCAAGGTTGTTATGAGAATAAAATGAGATGATTTTTGTAAAGTGCTTTCTAAATAAAATGCTAGGTATGATGATAACAGATAGATAGATAAGTTCCTGCTACCTTCTAGTTGCTCTGCTGAGCTTTAGGGATGCAATTTTAAGCAAGACGAAGAGCTTACATTCTAATGGTCTAAGATGCCCTATAAAAAGGAACTGAGAAGCTGAAGTTGGGGATACACAGAGGGGAAAACTGCTTCCATGAAGGTAAGGCAGTTAGTGAGGAGGAAGAAGAAGAGAAGGAGGAAAAGAAATCCAGAGAGTTCTATCCTAAGGATCATTGATTTTAGAGCTGAAAGGGACGTAAGCAGATATCATTCCAACTCACAGAAATCCAGCTATTGATCCATAGACACATGCGTGAGTGACAAATGCAGGGTTCTAGCCCTGGTCTTCTCGACTCCAGGTTCAGCTCTCTATTATGTCAGAGGACATCTCCAAGAAAGACTTCGAAATAACCTTAAATTGACTTTTATGTTTGCTTTTGTTTATGACCGTCTGCTAGATTAACTTCAAATATATGGCTAGAGACAATAAATATTCCCACCATCAGTCATCTGGGAAAGTGTGATGATCTTTCTCAACAAAGGAGCTTTTCTCCAAGGAAAAAGCATACTCCCTGCTGGACAATTTCTGTTCTCTTTAAAGTTTGTTGTCAATTCTACACCCCCCATGAACACATACTTTAAGACCTTATAAATAATATTTGAGGTTTAAAAATATCCCACATCCCCTTCTTTAATTCTCCCAACAAATGAGACTATCTTTCTACCTTAAACTACCTTTTTTCCTCTATAACATCTATATCCATCCCTTTTTCCCCACTAACACAGTCACAACCCTAATTCAAGTCTTTATCACCCTCTTTTGCCTGCAGTAGCCTACTAAATTGTATTTCTACC
The DNA here is from genome assembly GCF_028583685.1 of Petaurus breviceps papuanus. Taxonomy (NCBI): domain Eukaryota; kingdom Metazoa; phylum Chordata; class Mammalia; order Diprotodontia; family Petauridae; genus Petaurus; species Petaurus breviceps. Next base: position 7,615,977 of record NW_027185771.1, read on the forward strand.
TCTAATCTTTCCTCTTGTCCAATCCATAAATATCAAATTAATGTCCTTATAGCACAAGTATTATCATTGCTAGCCCACTCAAGAATCTCCATTGTTATCTCATTCTGTTACCTCGAGGATAAAATAGAACTCCTCTCTTTGACTTTTAAAGTTCACCCTATTCTTACACCAACCTCTGTTTCTAGATTGATCTCCTATTACTCTAAGTTTCAACTACACAGGTTTATTTGTCATTCCTAATGCACAATATTCTATTTCTCATCCCCATGTCTTTGAGAAAGGCTGCCCATTGAGCCAGTTCTTTTCATCCTTCCCTCTGCTTCCCCAGCCCCCTTCAAGGAGCTCAGTTTAAATGTCACCTCCCACATGAAGCCTTTCTGTCCATCCCCCTCTCAGTTGTTAGGGCTCTCTTCTCCTTCTAAAATGACTTTGAATTTACTTTATACATGGTTTGTACTTGTCTATGTGAATGCTATTTTCCCCCAGTAGAATGTAAACTCCTTGAGGTCAGAGACTATTTCATTTTTATTTTTTTCATCCTCAGTATCTGTGACTAGCACAGAGTAGGTGTTGTTATTATTGTCACAAGAAGAGTTTACATCCTTGCCCTCCATATGAAAAGATGCTGATATCATTAAATATTTGGGGAGAGTATAGTCTGCACATCTGTCTGATCAACTCCAACACCAGAGGCTTCTGGGAGTAGCAAGTAGCTGTTTCCTCTATATACCATCTCCAATTACCATTTAATATACACAAAGATCAGAAAATTATGGCTCCCAATGGCCTCTTCCACTTTCAACCAGGCAGCTCTCAACCATTTACACTTCCCACAGTGCTACTGCACACATAACTTGACAAATCTCCCCAGAACCAAATTGGTAATCATAGGCCAGCAGTTACTTTCATGTGGCTTTCTCTTCCAATGGTTTCTGAAGGATTAGCTATTATCTTCCCTATCCTAGGCCACATTAGCACCCAGTAAATCTTCTTTCCAAATCTACTTTTAAATAAACTGCCTTTAATTGAAGGGGAATAGTAGCATCTTAGAGTTGCCAAAGACCATAGAGAACACCCAATCTAACTCTGCCTACCCATGAAGCAAACCCCTCTATGATGCCCCTGATTCCCATTTTAAATATATCTAGTGGCAAGGTACTTATCTCACAAAGCAATTCATTTTATAAATAAATATATAATATTATGTATTTTATATATGTAAATTATATATAAATAAATTACACACATATATTTATAGAGCTAGCATATATGTATATACACACATACAAATTGGTATTTAAACAAGTATGTATATCTACATACATACATATATTCTGTTTAGTGATGGAATGCTCATTATCTCACAAAGCTATCCATTGTATGAAAATATATGTATATATATTTAGAGAGCAACAGAGAGAATATGTGTATATATACACACATAAATCTGTGTTTAAACATGTATATATGTATACATATATACACACATGCATATGTATTATGTTTAGTGGTGAGATGTTAATTATCTCACAAAGCAATCCATCGCAATTTTCGACAGTTCTACTCAGTGAAATCTTGGAATTGGGTTGGGGTGGTTGGGTTAGATTATACTCAGATTTGCCCATCCACCTGCCTCCAACTATAATGGGATTTTAGGGAACTTCATGGGATCATGTGGAACTCCCTTGGAGTGCCAAATCACAGGAAACTGGGGAGGGTGAGAGCCAGAGTTAACTTCACAGACTTGACTGGAAGGGAAAGAGGGGCTCCTGAGACTGGACTCCCTCCCCTACTACCAGGGAGAAATAGACAGAACTATGGGACAAGAGAGCCCCAAGTGGGGTTCTTGAAACCCTGTAAGCTTCAAAGGAAAAAAGTAGACATTCCTAATTCCTTGGCCCAGGGAAAGAAACTCTGGGCATCACTTTGACGAAGTCTAATCCTTCTTCCATATGACATCTCTTCAGAAGTGTGAAGATAATTATCATCATGAAAAAGTTCTTTTCCTTTTCATACATTTCTATGCTTCCTCTCCTCCCTCCCTCCCCATCTCTTTCCATCCCTCCCTCTCTCTATCACTCTGTCTCTCTCTGTCTCTCTCTCTGTCTTGCTGTCTCTGTCTCTCTCTCCTTCTCTCTCTCCATCTCTCTGCCTCCCTCCTCCCCCCCTCTGTTTTTGGTCTCTCTCCTTCTCTCTCTGTCTGTGTCTTTCTATGTCTCTCTCTGCCTCTTCAGATATTTATCACCTCATACTGTTCTGCATTAACATCACACAGACGAGCTGTCAGCAACATGTACTGACCACCATGATATTCACAACAGAAACCAGTTCTTGTAAGAAAGGGAGACAGGAGAAGATGGGAACTTTGCTCTCTAGATTCACGGGGGTTCTTAACTTTGTTGTGTCCTGGACGCCTTTGGTGATGGTCTGGTGAAGCCCGGGGACTCCTCAGAATCATTCTTTTAAATGTACAGAATAAAATACAGAGGCTTACAAAGCGAACCAATTATATATATATATATATATATATATATATATATATATGTATGTATTTATATTTTTATGTGTGTGAAAAACAAATAAGAAATTGAACTGTTGCGACTATCATCATGGGACTGCGAGATTCTCCCCCTTACAGATAGTGAACCCACTAGCATGAATCAAAATAGTCACCATGTCAAAGGTACAACTAAAAGTATACTCAATGTGGAACTCTTGGGATTGGAAACTGATACATTTCCTTCATCACAGAAAAAAAATCTTAGTTTCAGCATACCACGTCAATAACCTAGGAAAACAACCGTGCTGCGGTATATTCTTGCAACAACATGCAAAGACTGGAACCAATATCTCCTTGAGGTTGGGCAGTGTGTGCTGGCACCACCCTCCTGCTAGACATGGGGTTAGATGATCTTCCCTACAGTCCATGGTGGGAGAGCCTGGTGCAGGTATAGAGACAGGACAAGTTTTCATAAAAACACTGTCACACAGACGCACCATCACAAGCAGCCACATATATCAGTGAGTCTGAGGCTGCCTTCAGAAGTTCCAGGAAGGAGCTGAGCTGTCTGTTATGTGGCAGTCTGCAAGATTCGGCTTGGTGAGCTGAGCTGTGGGGACGCCATGCCATGGATGTGGCATCTTGGTTAGCCAGCGGTAGAACACTGGTCAGGGAGTGTCCTTGGCCTCGAAATAGATACTCCAGGAGGTCTAAAAGCAAACACCATCTACAACCATGTCTCCATTTGCTCAATTCAGCCACAAAAAGGACAAAATTGGCTTTGAGCCTGGGCCCCATCCACTGCTGCCCATCTTCATAAAACGAGGCCATTTCAGGGTCTCTATGCAAGCTTGTATGTGTATATGTATATTGTTTATGTGTGTATATACATACACACATATGTATTTATATGAATAGATTATAGGTGTGTATATACATATATACTATGTGTATATTACACATGAATATACATGTATGTAGAGGTGCGCACACATATACATGTGTGTATATGTGTAGATTTCTCTATTTATACGCATATATGTATATGCGCATGCATGTGTGTATGTGTTGAAGTGCAGTGGTCATGGCAGCACTGGACCCCAGGGCCTCCCCACATTACTGCTCAGCATAGTACAGACGTGGGCTCAGCGTTAGCCCCGCTGCAGCTCAGAACTACTGAGTTCATCTTCTCCTAGCCGCAGCCTCCTCAGTGGCAGGAATTCCAGGTGCCTACCACTACACCTGACAAAGCCAATTATATTGAAATGCAGGCTGTCAAAATAGAGCTAATGGTTTTAAACTGCATTAAGACTTTCTCTTTCTCTCTCTTCCTTCCCCCCCTTCCTCCCTTCTCTCTTCTCTTCTCTTCTCCCTTCTCTCTCCCCCTCTCTCCCTCTCTCTCCCCCTCTCCCTCCCTCCCTCTCTCTCTCCCCCTCCCTCCCTCCCTCCCCCCCTCTCTCTCTCTCTCTCTCTCTCTCCCCCTCTCTCGCACACACACACGCACACACACACACACACTTATTTACTTATTTATGCATTTATTTGAACAAGTTCACAGACCCCAGGTGAAGAATCCTTACTAGAAGTTTAGAATTTTTCACCCATGGAGCTCAAAATTCTTTGTCTACATGCACTTACTAAGCATCCTCACACTAAAAGCTATCAGGAATAGTTGTCAGTACCCTCTTTTCTCTCCAATATTATTTTGTACCTACTTTGTGTGTGTCTATGTACACATATATACAATACTATATACTGTATATATGTAGCTATATCTCTATATAGCTACACAATCTAAACAATGCTACACATGTACATTTATATGTGTGTATATATTACATATAATTATATGTGAATGTATGTGTGTGTGTATACACACACATACATGAATAGTATTGACTTAGCTGAGTGCATGTGCTTTCTCCAGTAGGAAGTAAGCTCCTAGAGTGCAGACAATGTTGTTTTTGTCTTTCCATCTAGCCCATTGTCCAGCACATGGTAAGAGCTTACTAGATGCTTGCTGACTGAATGAAGAAAGGGATCATCTGTTCCCAAGAAGCACATTAATTGATAGGAAGACTAAGTGCTTTGGCTCCTGTCTCATAGGAACCATCATGGGCAGGTCTGGAAATATGGTCCCAGAATGACTCATGCAATCGCAGATTGCCAGAACTGGAGGTGACCTTGGAGACTGTCCAATTCAACTCTTTCACTTTACAGATGAGAAGACTGAGGCCCAGAGAAGACTGGCCTGCCTCATATTGCACTGTTAATTAGTAGCATGTGATAGCCCAAGTTGCTCCATTCCCTCTCCAGGTCTCTTTCCAGTCCTTGGCTACGACTTGCTGACATCCCTATCAAGTATTTTGCCTTCTTAGAGTATAAAACTCTTCCAAGTAGTAAATTTTCAGAGTAACTTTTCTATACCAATGGACTGGAAAAGTTGGAATTAGCTATCATTCCATCTACCCACAAGTAAATATGTCACTTGAGCCAATAACCACTTCAACCAACAAATACCTCTCAATGTATTTCACTTTTACATAGACTCATTAACCTCCCATTGCTCTCTAAGAATCATATATTTCCAAAGGTTGGACCAGTGATGGCTTGGTAAATGTTTAACAACCAGCTTTCCCTGTCCCCCAAAAAGTACCTATAACATACTTATAAGTACAATCTGTAACAGTAACATTTTCTCCATCACTTCTGTAGGTCTCAGACAATCAACAAAATGGTAAATCGAGCCTTCATTTGTGACATTTGCCAGTTTCTGAGGTATAAATGCTTGCACTGAAAATTTAACCATCAACTCTTCTGTGCCCTCTATGGATTTCTTCTGTGGATTTCTTCACTGTAAGGAACAAATACAGTAAAGGAGTTTCTATAAAGCCAATTGGAAACACAAAGTGTCTTGGCTGTTGTTTCCTTCTTTTCATTTTCATTCAATGGAATTCAGATAGAAATGGTTCAGGGACAAGCTGTGATTCATGTTTAATGTTCTATGTCTATTGTACAAATTGACAAAATAACTGTGCCTGGTAATTAAATCATGTACAAATTAATAAAATAACTGGTAATAAATAAAAGTATTAGGACACAAGTTCATCTTCTAGCTAAAAGTTTCTTTGGGACAATTCCAGTGACAGACATTGGGGCAATTCAGCATGTGCTGAATCATGTTCACACATTGATGATGACAGTGAAGACAATGATGACAAAAACTATAGAGACAGAATGGGGTGGTTTGTAGATAACCTTGATGTTAGGAATCTCTGGGTTCAAATTTCACCTCTTATCTTTAGTAACTGTAATGTTGAGAAAGACATTGAAACCTCTCTGTGCCACAGATCACTCCCTAAAACTGAAGGACTAAGCAATAAACCAGATGCAACCTGTTTTGGTTGGGAAAGAGTTCCTACATCATGAGCTTCCTATTTTGATGAAGTCATAAATCCTTTGAATATTTGCTTATTAGTATTACATCTTAGAACCCAAAGGAAATAAGAATCTAAATTATTCTCTAGCATGAGAAGCAGCATAATGAAGGTAAAGAGAATCAGATTCACAATCAAAGGGCTGGGTTAAAATTTTGGCTCTATTACTTGTTACCTGTGTTACCTTGGACAAGTCTTTTCACTTTTGTGGGCCTCAGTTTCTCCATCTGTAAAATGAGAAGATTAAGCTTAGATGGTCACTAAGTTCTCTTCCAGTTTTAAATTTTGTTATCCATACTGCTTTCCCTCTGCTGGCCCTCCATCAAACTCAATCAAAAGTCAAGATTGGAGGGTTCAGAGAAGACTTGCTATCTCCAAGACACAAACAAGTATCATGTCCACCCAGAGATATGTTATTTGGAGTTAATTCAGTGATTCTGTAAATTGGACATGAAAGAGTACTAGTTAGATAGTGACTTGTTCCTGAGCCATTTCTATGTGAATTCCATTGAAAGAAAATGAAAATGAAACAACCATAACACCTTGTGTTTCTGAAGCACTTTCGTTCATTCCATATTCCCCTTCCACTCACTTTTGTCCAGTGACCCTTACCTTCCAAGATGCTAAATAAAATTCAAAGAGCCCTCTATAAAGCTATCATAATCCCTCTGCCATAGAAAAGGAGAAGCCCAGTTGAAAAGCACCAATGCTAGAATCCATGCTTATAGGATTACAGGATTAGAGTTAAAAGATGTGGGAGATGAATGAATCCAAGCCCCTCATTTTACAGATGAGGAAACTGAGGCCAGGAGGTGAAATGTCCAGCATCATTAGTTCTCAAGTGTGTGAGGCACATTTAAACCCCAATCTTTCTAATTTTAAGTCCAGTGCTCCATCCACTATACCTTCTGACCACTCCCATCCTTTCTTTCCTTATAGTTTTTCAGTAAGAAAACCAATGGTAGAATGGAGGTGGGGTTCTCTATCACCAGTCTGCCCAGCTGCTCTAAGTGCTGCTTTGCAGTCCCAGCAAATCTATCCTGCAGCTGTGACGTGAGTAAGCCTTGTAGCTCGACAGCAAGTACGCAGGGGGGTGCTAAGGGTTCACTACATCTCCAGTTGAGCTCCTACAAAAAGTAGTAGGCAGGGCTCTGGGATGAAGTGCTTTTCCTAAGCCAAAGGACAACCATATCCTATGGACAGTAATGCCACGGGATGTAAATTTCAATGGCAAGCAAGAGAACAAACCAAAGTAAGCAGAGCATCCTGAATGAGTTAGACCAAGTGAAATGAAGTAAACAATACTTACAGCAAATCTCCCTTGACAAAAATTTGTATCACTTCCAAAACCATTTATAAAAGAGAAAAATAATTTTAACTGGATAAAATAACTGTACTTCCCCCCCCCCCAAAGCATACATGTCTACAAAAATAGCATTAGTGAAATCTTGCACATGACTTGAAAATTATCAAAGTACAAGAAAGGAAAGATTTCTTAAAGTGGAATTTTTTTTTCAATTTACCAGTAAAGCTTTGAAGAGAGACAGAGAGACAGGGAGAGAGACAGAGACAGAGGGAGAAAGAGAGACAGAGAGACAGAGAGAAAAGCAGCCCCGAGTGATCAGTTAATGGTCTTTTGAGTTAATATTTGTACTGTCTGTTGTTTTCTGTAGGACTCCTAGGTCACTAAGAAATAATGACTTCTGCCCACAGTCCTTCAGTGAATTACCCCCAGGTTCTGAACCCAGTGCTCTCCATCCTAATGAGATACAGATCAGAATAGCCTATGGGGACAGATACCAATGGAGAGACCTTCTGTGGGCCATTCAGACATCCTTTTGCCTTTGGAGTAGCAGAAATTCACAACTGCCAAGATTTCAGCGTCCCCCCAGTACAGTCAAGTGGAAAGCAGCTGTAATCCCCTCATCCCCCATATGAAAAAACATTGTATAAGAATGTCAGAAAATCCTATGGAAACTGGATAACTCTCCTGTGGAATTCACAGGCTATGCATTGTTTTTCCAAAGCTAAAGCCCATTTTCACAGGGTTATATATTAGCTCAAATGCAAGTCAATGCCCAGGATGGACTTTAAGCCAAGCAGGAATTTTTTTCAACACATTTTTAAATGAAATTTTCGTTTTGCTGTAATTCTCAGAATTGTTTTTCCATCAACAGTTAGGGACACCTCCCATCTTTCTTACCTCCCTTCTCCCCACCAACCCCACCCCAAAGATCCATCTGAAATTAACTCTGGGTTAGATTCTACAGCTGTACGGGGCTTGGAGAGCTGGGGCTGTCAAAGCTTTTTTCCTGACAATGAGAATTCAGGCATTTAGATTTTCGGCTACAAGAAAATAATTGGGGGGGGGGGGGGGGGCGGGAACTGACTACTATAATGGAGGGAATGGGATTCTTCTGCAGAACTGTGCTGTTTTTAACATTTTAAAGACCATATTAATAAAGCACACCATGAATTTCCTGGACTTCATCAACTTGGAATATAATTCAAAGTGGCTCCTGGGTTTTATTTGTCAGATTTGCAGATGTCGAGGCTAAGATATTTGAGAAATTATTACTATGCGCTTTCGACCAAACTCTGGGCTCAGAGGTTAGATTGTGCCTTTTTTTTTTGTCTTGTCAAGTTATGACTAAATGACACTCATAAAATTGTGCATCTGTTTTCTCCCCCTTGTTGTTTGCTGTTGTTTTGTTTTTATTACTGGTTCTGTTAAAAATTGTTCTGATGAAAACAACTCAGTGTATACAACTCTGAATGTACTTTAAAAATAGCATCTGTCACTGAGGGTTGGTGTTTGTGAGTTGAACCTTTGGAAGGTAAATACTGATAATTATTCTAGATAAATGATGCAAAATCAGTTTAACAATAGGGTCATATTTCTAATAGGGTTATTTAAAATTTTTAATTTGTCATTTTTAAAGCTGTTCATACATTCTGCCTTGGGGAGAGGATGGCATTCACCATTTGATTCTGATGTTTTTTCAGCCTTAAACAGATTAGGGTCCTCACAGGGTGACATTGATTAAAAGCAGAGGGTGTGGTTGATCAGTTTGATTTCATTATTTTAAACTAGGGGTTCTTAACTTGGGGTCCATGAACTTGAGTGGGTTTTTCTTAACTTTGATAATTGTATTTCCAACATCATTGGTTTCCTTTATAATCCTATGTATTTTCTTTTATGCATTTAAAAACATTATTCTGAGAAGGGATCCACAGACTTCACCAACCTGCAAGAGGAGTCCATCACACACACACACACACACACACACACACACACACACACACACACACACACA
>NW_027185771.1:7625240-7637161 GCF_028583685.1 Petaurus breviceps papuanus
ACACACACACACACACACACACACACACACACACACACACACACACAGAAAATAGATCTTATTTTCAAACTCTAAGTTTTCTCCAGTTTTAATTCTAGAGAGTACTACCTCCTGCCAGAGAGGTGATAGAGTAAATGTACAGATTGAGACACACATTTTTGTACGTGGTCAATGTGGGTTTTTGTATTTGCTTGACTGTGCATATTTTGAAAAGGTTTTCTTTTTTTTTTTTCTTTTTGTGAGGGCAAGGCAGGAAAATGAAAATAGAAATGCTTATTAATGGAAAATACTAATTTCATTTTAGTTATTAATTTAAACAACAATCTCAAAATGATTTAATTTTAAACATTAATTTAAATAATAATTTTTAAACATTAATTTAACTTTAAAAATACTAGAAGGTGTAGTAGGGGAACTGAATGTGGGTTATTTATTGGTTAATTGGTTGATTGTGTGTGTGTGTGTTTTTCTCCCCACCTGGAGTCTTTTTTTTAATTAGTGTGTGTTTCCACAGTGTAATTTCTGTATCTATAGACAATATGGGCTGGTTTCGTCTTCTGTTTACCTCTGGATGTTCTGTAAATTTGGCAGCAACTTTAAAATACCCCGCTATCCCGACAAAACTGGGTTTTCTTTTCAAAGCAGTCTGTAATCCCACTTAGCCGACTGAACTGTGCCCTGGGAGACACTAGACTCAGAGCCTTCTCCCAGCATGGTTTCATGTTCAAGAAGTGCTATTTTCAGTTCGAGAGTTTGGAGAAGACCATAAGGCTCCCATGCTGCTTTAATTAGCAAATCCCTGTTAAACCCTATCCTCCTATCATTTTGAAAATGCACTTTAAAAAGGAAAATTTCCCCAGAAAACCACAAAACCGTTCTGACCAAAATTCCAAGATTTAAGGCAATTCTAAACCCCTTCTCAGAAGGAGCTCTTCCTTCCCGTCCTTCACATCTCTCCAGCCGTCAAATCCTAGCTGGGGAGTCAATATCAAGGAGCAGTATTTCACAGGTCCCAATAACTGTCTTCACACATGTTGACTATTTTGATAATCACTCTGATATATATAGCTGTCCTCAGACTTTGGGAGTCTGAAGCCTGCTTCAGCAGGGCAAAAGGCCTCCGAGAACAGCTACCCCTCACAATCCTGCTTGCCACAGAGTTAAAAAAAAAAAAATTAATAGGGAACTCATACTGAAGTTACAGAAATAAAAATTCTCAACATGTTGAAAAAACAAAACAAGATTGCTGTGATAAAATCACCATTATTAGCAGGCCAGAAAGGAAAGTTTAGAAATGTTACTTTTGTAAACATTAATAGAAGACATTGGTGTTAGATGCATTGCAGGCCAACTCAATAAATCCTTGTTGATTAAAATGGGAAGAAGGGAAAGGGATAAATAGTTATTAAGCATTCACTATGTTCCAGGCACTGTGCTAAGTGCTTTACAAATATCTTATCTGATAATGTCTAGAGCACTGGATTCAGAGTCCAATCACATAGGTTTCATCTCTACCATCCAAATAATCTAATATGGCATAAAAAACCATCCCGTTAGAACAGGTAATTCAGTAGGAGGTCAGTCAACAAACATTAATTAAATATTTACTATGTACCAGGCATTGGGCTAAACACTCAATTATACCTTTATTTAGGGGAGTTTTTTAAATTAAATTAGGAAAAGGTATCATAAACACCTCCATCTATAATATTGTACCATTGCATAGACCCTAAGGTCAGAGCAGTTTGGTGCAGTGAACAAAACACTGAATTCACATTGAAACCCTGATCAGGTTCTGATGAAGACTCAGTTATTACACACAGCTTTGGGCAGTGACAATCGGTCTTACTCAACAGAAAAGGAAAACGTTGATTAGAGGAAACCCTCTTCTGTAGAATGAGTGAGTTAGATTTAATGATCTCTAAGGTTATTTGTAGCTCTGGTATCCTGTGGTTATTACATTATAGAATTTAAAAAATTATTAAAGATAAAAAAGCCCACCCAGTTCATCAAATGTAACCCACTCATTTTAAAGGTAAGGAAACTAAATTCTGGAGAGATCTTGGGTTCTGAGACCTGTATTTGCCTGCCTCCCAACCCATGGCTCTTCCTGCTGCAGGTCATGCTCTCAAATGAAAAATAAATACATAAATAAAGAAGATCAGGCATCCAGGCATCTTGCCCACTTGGTCATCCTTTTCCAGAGGTTTTTTTTTTCTTTCTCTTGGTGATATTCAGCAGACCCAAAATTACAAAAATACCTTCACCATGGTACTTCTGTCATCAATTTTGTGAAGTGTGAATTTTCCCCTGGGCCCAGTCAACAACATCAGCAGCCAGGCTCCCTGAGATTCCCCATTGAAAGAGAAAGCAGGAAAATCAATTGCTGGACTCTTGGTCGATAGTAGCCCCTGCCCATCAGATGCCAGTCAGGACAAGCAGACATTTACTAAGAATATTTTCCTGCTTGGGGCATGAGCAATAAAATCCAGAGATCCATAGTCTAATTAGCAGCGTATCTAGGTGTCTGATAAGTCAGATCTTAAAGGCATTTGAATGCAGAAGAATAGAACCAACAAGTAAAAGTTTCTGAGAAGGCTGTTCTTGTCACTTAAATGAGATAATGCCTGTAAAGTGTTTTACAAACTGTAAAGTGCTCTAGAAATAGAGTCCAGTATTATCACTACCACCACCCTAGCCTGGGTAGATCTCACCTCATGCCAGTCCTGTTTATTATAAGAGCCTCCTAACTGGTCTCCTTGACACACTCTGAATGCTGCACCAAGTACACATAAAGCCCTTCAACTTGGCAAAGGAATTTTTCCAGAGATCACCTACCTCTAACACTTAAGAAATAATAAGAAAGCTGACATCTTTATTGCACTTTACAGTTTTAAAAGCATTTTCCATCCCTAGAGCAGGATGATGTGAGAGAAAGAAGTCTGAGTTTGGAGTCAGAGGACCTGGGTTTGAATCCTGGCTCTCACCACTTATGACTTGTGTGACCTTAAGCAAGTCATATACCTTCTCTAGGTTTCAGGACTAAGGTGGGAGGGGGAAGAGTTGAACTAGGTAACCTATAAGTTCATTCTAGCTCTGAAATAAAGAAGTCATGACCATCTCATTTGATCCTCATAACAATCTCACAATATATGTAGGGAAGATATTATTACCCCTATGTTACAGATGGGGAAACCGAGGCCCAGAAAGGTTAAGTTTCTTACCTAAAGTCATACTGCTAGTAAATGGCAAGAACCAAGATTTTCTGTCTTTAAATCCAAAGTTCTTGCCCCTATTTTTAAACTTTGATTCTTCCTGAGAATTGCCAATGTGTAGCCTCTTAAAATTGTTCAACTTTAAAAACCCAGTGGCACAAATCAGAAATACTCTATACCCCACCAGATGTTCCTTGCCTGTTGTAGAAGCCATAAAACTATCTGTGATGAGATTATTTGCATTTAGATAAGCCTAGACTTACAAAAGGCAGGAAGGGAATGGGCATTTATATAATACCTACTATATGCCAAGGATTTTTACAAATAGTATCTCATTGGATCCTCACAACAACCCTGTGAGATAGGTGCTATTGTTATCTACATTTTATAGTTGAGAAAACTGAGGAAATCAGAGGTTGAGTGACTTGCTCAGGATCACACAGCTAGTAAGTACTGAGGCTAGATTTGAACTCAGGTCTTCCTGATTCCAGGGCTAATGTTCTATCCATTATATCCCCAACTACCTCAAACCTGTTGCAAGGTCCACAACTGAAGGCTTTTTAGCTTTTATCTCATATTTAGTTCATAGAATCTTGCAAATGAAAAGAACTCTAGAAATCTATTTCAATATTCTTATTTTACAGATAAGGAAAATGAGGCATAGAGAGTTTAAATATCTTGCCTAAATATCACACAAGTTAGTGGCAGATACGAGATTTGCACTAACATCCCTTGACTCCCAGGCCAGTGCTTTTTAGTATAGAAGAGCCTAAACTACCAATAGAGACTATCCTTTTTTTTTTTTAAAAAAAAGTTTTTCTGATAACTTTTGTTTTTACAGCAGTCATTCCCAGTTATGCCCCCATACCACCAATAAAAACAGAACCCTTCCTGTAACAAAGATAAGCAGCTCATCAGAATCAGCCAACGGTGCAGGCAACATTCTATGCCCATAGCCCCCCACCTCTCTGCTGCAAAGATGGCTGGTGTTGCTGCATTCCAGACAAGCACTTTTGTGTTCTGTTTACATTGCTGTTATCGTTTTGTGCGTTGTTCTTTTGATTTTACTTCACGTTATATTAGTTCATAAATATTTTTCATATTTTTCTGAATTCTCATATTGTTTGCTTCTTAGTACTCTGTAATATTCCATTACCTCACTACCCACCAGTTCACTCAGCCATTTCCCAAATGATGTGCACCATCTTGTGTCCATTTTTGTTCACTGTGTGGAGATCCACTTGATTAGAACCCAGATCTTTCAATGTCCAACTCACCGCACCACCCTGACAAATGGCATCACAGAGAGGTTTCCTCGTGGGGGACCACAAATAGGAGCGGTTTATGATCAAGGGAATGCCTTGATTATGTGTTCTCTCTAACATTAAGATGTCATGGGATGCAGCAAGGTGGGATGAAGCCTGAGGTACAGCTTTAGCTACTGACATAAGAAAAAAAATCACGGATAGTCTTGCCCAACAGATAGGGAGAAGTTGGATGTCTTTGGTCTCTTCTGTGAAAAATGAAGAAGCCTATCCCCTTTCTCTTTAGCCTGAGCAATGCCCTTTGGAATTGTTTGTAGGCTGACCAGGGTAGCCAGATAAGGCAACAAATCAGGCAGTTTCCATGGATTAGTACAACTCTTTCCAGGAAGAACAGAAATTAGCTTGGCTTCAGAAGACACCAGAATTTACATGGGTGGGAACACTTTGTGTCTTCAGCCATTGGAGAGGAGAACCAGGGAGGAAGAACAAAGACAGAACAGGAGACCTTGTGTGACCCTAAGGAGGTTCCTTCCCTGTGCCATGCCCCCATTTTCTTCATCTGGAAGATGACGAGAGGAATGCCTGGCCTCCACTAATCCCCCAAGGGAACACTGAGAAAGCAGTTTGAACACAATGAACAGACAAACAGGAATCTACAAAGTGCCTGACCTCACTGGAGAGAAACACTCTCTAATGGGCAAATAAGGAGAAAGTTGAATGGAACAGAGACTTATAAAATCAGAGCACTAGAGCTGGAAGGACCGTTAGAGGTCATCTAGTCCAAACATTTCATTTCACAGATGAAGAAACTGAGACTCAAATAGAGGAAGGAACTTGTCCAATTAGCAACAGCAGTAGGTATGAGAGAATGGGATTCAAACTCCTTGAATGGGGACTGTCATTTGCCTTTTATTTTATTGCCAGAGCTTATCAGTTTTCAGCGCATAGTAGATGTTTAATAAGTGTTTGTTAACGGATTGTGCCCTTTCTACTGCACCATGTTTCTAGGGGTAATTCTTCTTTAAAGAATAACATAAAAATCAGTATTTCTAGTCATCCCATACAGAAAATAGCCTTGTAGATAGAAAGCACCAAATTTACCAGCCCATGTAAATTCCTTTTTTGTTGTTGTTGTTGGGGTTTTTTTTGTTTGTTTTGTTTTTTTGGAGGGGGAAAGGCAGGGCAATTGAGGTTAAGTGACTTGCCCAAGGTCTCTTGGCTAGTAAGTGTTAAGTGTCTGAGGCCGCATTTGAATTCAGATCCTCCTGACTCCAGGATTGGTATTCTGTTCACTGCACCACCTAGATGTCCCCCATGTAAATTCTTAACAACTTGTATAGACTACAGGCCAAGGCGATAAGTTGTAAAAATAAAATCATTCTACCAGCATAGCCCCTCTCCTGGCTTCTCCTATCCATTTAAA
The DNA here is from genome assembly GCF_028583685.1 of Petaurus breviceps papuanus. Lineage (NCBI taxonomy): Eukaryota > Metazoa > Chordata > Mammalia > Diprotodontia > Petauridae > Petaurus > Petaurus breviceps. The sequence goes on from NW_027185771.1 coordinate 7,631,144, forward strand.
GGTAGCCTTCAAGGCCAAGGTCAAATGTTTTCTCTCTGAAGCCTGCCCTGATTCTCCCAGTTGGAAGCAATCTCTCTCCCCCTCTGAAGGAACATTCTCCATCTTGGTGCACTTTTAGTGATGACCTCAGAGGTTAGCTAGTAAAGGGGCAAATGCCTCTTTATTTCATAGATCATTGGATATTCTCCCCCAGCCCCAAGGTCAGAGGTAGCAGGAGAAGAATTCAAAGGCAAGTCACACAATTAGAGCTGGAAGTGCCCATCAGGTCTAATCCATTCCTGTCTCAACACCATACCAAGCAAGGCAAGACACCATCATCCAATGGATTCTAATGAATAATAATACCATTACCTAGCAATTATATCACACTTTAAGGTTTGCAAAGCACTTTATACATATCTCATTTTATCCTCTCAATAATCCTTGGAGGAAGGGGCTATTATTATCCCCACTTCACAGATGAAGAAACTAAGGTAAACAGAGACTAAGTGACTTCTCCAGGGTCACACAGCTAGTACTTATCTGAAGCTGGATATGAATCCAGGTCTTCCTGATACCATTTGCCACCTCCCTGCCTCCTGAGGTGGTGGGAGGAGGTTCTCTGACTTGAAATCTGATGCTCTTTCCCCATCCCTGTGTAAATTCTCTGATGCCAACACCCATAGTAAACTTTGAGCTCCATAAGAGCAGGGACCATCTTATTTGTGCTTATATTCCCTGTAGCATTGAACACAGAGCCTTGTATGGTGTAAGTCACTTTTGGAGCAACCATCTGGACATCTGTCTTTGTATAAGTAGAGATTCAGAGATCATGTGTCGAATTCCACCCACCACCATTTACTACCCATATAAACTTGAGCAAGTGACTTAGATTATCTGGGGCTTAAGTGTCCTCATCTATAAACAAGGAGATTGTACAAGATCAGCTTGAAGTGCCCTTTCACTTCAAAATCTCTAATCCTATGAGATAGTAGTAAGGATAGGGATAGAGACAGGACCTGTGACTTCACTGGTATAGGTAACTCCCAAATAAGGAAACTCCTTCTTTTAATGCAGATAAGTAACCTCTCTGCAAATTAAATTATTAGAAAGTTCTGTAGAGCACTTAGAGGTTGAATGGCTTGCTCAGGGTCACACAGACAGTGTTATAATAATAATAACAATGGTAATAATAGCTAACATTTGTATAGTACCTACCAGGTGCCAAGCACTGTATTAAATGCTTTGCAAATATTATCTCATTTGGTCATCATGGGGAGGTAGGTACTATTATTATCCCCATTTTACAGATGAGAAAACTGAGGCAGGCAGTGGTAAAGTGACTTGCTCAGGTTCACACAGTTAGTAAGTATCTGAGGCTGGATCTGAACTCAAGAAAATTGAATGGGAACAGAAAAGAATATACCTTTTTTCTCAGTAGTATATGACAACTATACAAAAATTGACCATGAATCAGAACATACAAACCTCACAACCAAATGTAGAAAAGCAGAAATAGTAAACATATCCTTTTCAGATCACAATGCAATAAAAAATTACAGTCAATAACAGGCAATGGTCCCAGAGATTAAAAAAATTAATTGGAAATTAAATAATCTAATCTTAAATCAGTATTAGGAAAACTATCAGCATAATTGACCATATCAATAACAAAACCAACAAAATCATATGATTATCTCAATAGATGCAGAAAAATATTTTGACACAATACAGCACCCATTCCAATTAAAGACACTACAGAACACAGGAATAAATGAAGCTTACCTTAAAATGATAAGTAATATTTATCTAAAAACATCAGCAATCATTTTCTGTAATGAGAATGAGCTAGAAGCCTTCCCAGTACAATCAGGGGTGAAACAAGGATGCCCATTATCACCTTTATTATTTAATATTGTACTAAAAATGTGAGCTATAGAGATAAGAAAAGAAAAAGAAGCTAAACGGGGCGGCTAGGTGGCACAGTGAATAGAGCACCGGCCTTAGAGTCAGGAGGACATGAGTTCAAATCTAACCTCAGACACATAACTTAAGCTGTATGACCTTGGGCAAGTCACTTAACCCCAATTGCCCCTCAAAAAAAAAGTTAAAGGAATTAGAAAAGGCAACGAGGAAACAAAACTATCACTCTTTGTAGATGATATGATGGTATACTTAGAAAATCCTAGAGGACCAACTAAAAATTACTGGAAATTATTAATAGCTTTAGTAAAGTTGCAGGTTACAAAATAAACCCATATAAATCATTAACATTTCTATATATTACCAACAATGTCCAGCAGCAAGAGACAGAAAGAGAAATTCCATTTAAAATTACTATAGACAATATAAAATAATTGTGAGTCTACCTGCCAAGACAAACCTAGGAACTATATGAACAACATTTTTCACACAAATAAAGTCAGATCTAAACAATTGGAAAAATATGAATTTCTCATGAATAGACCAAGCCAATCTAATAAAAATTATGGTTCTACCTAAATTAATCTACTTATACAGTGCCATGACAATCAAACTATCAAAAAATTATTTTACAGAGCTAGAAAAAATAATAACAAAATTCATCTGGAAGAACTAAAGCTCATGGATATCAAGGGAATCAATGAAAAAAATCCAAAAGAAGGTGGTCTAGCCATACCAGATCTCAAACTGTATTATAAAGTGGTAATTATCAAAATAATCTCATACTGACTAAGAAATAGAATGGTGGATCAGTGGAATAGATTAGGTACAAATTACATTATAGTAAATAACCACAGTAATCTAGTATATGAAAAACCTAAAGATCCAAGCTTTTGGAATAAAAACTCTATTTGACAAAAACTGCTGGGAAAACTGGAAAACAGTATGGCAGAAACTAGGTATAGACAGATGAACATCTCACATCATATAGCAAGATAAAGTCAAAATAGGGGCATGATTTGCACATAGAAGGTGATATTATAAGTAAATTAAGAGAACATGGAATAGTTTATCTGTCAGGTTTATAAATAACTGAAGAATTTAGGACCAAAGAGGATGTAGGGAGCATTATAAAATGTAAAATAAATCATTTTGATTATGTAAAGTTAAAAACGTTTTTGTGCAAACAAAACCAAAGTAGCCAAAAGTATAAGGAAAACAGAAACCCGGGGGAAATTTTGCAACAAGCATTTCTGGTAAAGGCCTCGTTTCTTAAATATGAAGAGAACTGAATCAAATTCGTAGAAATACAAGTTATTCCCCAATTGGAAAATGGTCAAAAGATATAAACAGGCAGTTTCCAGACAAAGATATCAAAGCTATTGCTAGTCATATGGAAAATGTTCTAAATGACTCCAGATCAGAGAAATGTAAGTTAAAGCAACACTGAGGTATCACGTCACACCCATCAGAGTGGCCAATATGACAGAAAAGGAAAATGTCAGGTAATGAAGGGGTTGTGGGAAAACTGGGACACTGATGCACTGTTGGTGGAATTGTGAACTGATCCAACCATTGTGGAGAACAATTTGGAACTATGCCCAAAGGGTTATAAAGTTGTGTACACTCTTTGATCCAGCAATACCATTGCTAAATTTATATCCCAAAGACATCCCCCCACTAAAAGGAAAAGGACCTATTTGTACAAAAATATTTACAGCAGCTCTTTTTGTGGTGGCAAAGAATTGGAAATTGAGGGGATGCCCATCCATTGGGGAATGGCTAAACAAGGTGTGGTATTCCATTATACGGAATATTATTGTGCTATAAGAAAATGATAAGCAGGATGATTTCAGAAAAACCCAGAAAGACTTAAGTGAACTGATGCAAAGTGAAGTGAGCAGAACCAGGAGAACATTGTACACAGTAACAGCAATATTATTCAATGAAGAATTGTAAATGACTTAGCTATTCTGAGCAATACAATGATCCAAGATAATCCCAAGGTTTAATGATGAAGCATACTATCCATCTCCAGAGAAAGAACTGATATTGACTGAACACAGACTGAAGCATGCTATTTTTCACTTTCTTTCTTTAATTTTTCTTCTTTTTTTTAAGTCTTCTTATACAAAATGACTAACATGGAAATGTTTTACATAATTGTACATGTATAATCTATATCTGATTGCTTGCCCTCTAAGGGAAAGATAGTACTTGGAACTCAAAACTTTAAATAAAAATGTTTAAAAATTTAAAAAATAAAGGAGCTAGAGAATGGACTATTCCATAACTTTATAACATCATAGGATTAGAGATTTCTAACTAGAAAATTTAGAGTTTAAAAGCCACCTAGTCCAACCCCCTCAGTTTTCAGATAAGAATATATATACTCAAAGGAAGGTCAGTGACTCGCCCAGAGGAAACCTAAAGGCAGCTAGGGGGTGCCATAGTACACAGAGCTATGGGCCTGGAATTAGGAATGCCTGAGTTCAAATTTGACCTCATATTTGACTAGCTGTGTGACCCCTGGGCAAGTCACTGAACCCTGATTGCCTCCGTTTCTTCATCTGTAAAATAAACTGCAGAAGAAAATGGCAAAACCACTCCAGTATCTTTGCCAAGAAAATCCCCCCAAAAAAGCCAGTCATGAAGAGTCAGACATGACTGAAACAACTGAACAACACCCTCAATTTCCTCAACTATAAAAAGATAGATAACATATACCTCATGAGGTTGTTGTAAGGATCAGGTGCAATAATATTTGTAAAGCACCTAGAGTGGTGTTAAGTCACATAGTAGGTGCCTAATAAGTGCTTATGTCCTTCTTTCCAGGGCAAATTAGAAGGTACCTTTGAGGTCATCCAGTCTAAAGCCCTTATTTTGCAGATAAGGCCAGGGGAAGTGATGTGATTTGTCTGAGGTCATACAGTGATGAGGTTATGAACAAGCAAAAGAGGAAGGATTTGAACTCAGATCTTCTGAAGCAACCCTCAGTTGGCTCTGGTCAGCTATGGTCCTGAAATTCTGAAAGGATCAATCTGGAAACCCCATTGGATCTGTAGTGTTCATGGAAGTCATTCATCATCTCTTCAGGGATAGCCTCTTCAGCTTCAGAGTCCCCACAATGTTGCTGGAGGCTGCCATACCGGATTTGGGCTCAAGGGCTCATAGGTGGATGCTCTCCTGAAAAGGTCACTTTTCTCAATACCATTTCCTGTCCCAAATGCACAGCCAGCTGCTAGGAAGAAAGAGGACCTCAGAAGAGGCTATAAAGGGGCCAAGCATCATAAACCAAGCAGGGTGTCTGCCATCAGGAGGAAGCCTTCTTCTACTCGAGCAGAGAAGACTAGGAATAGGTCACAGGTGGGAGCAGCTCTTCGTTTCAGCCCTTGGCCATGGCCTCTGCGCCACATGGGCAGCACTCTGCCTTCAAGGTCCATGTGGGGCTAAATTAGGACCAGATGTGAGCTCCACAAGAGCCAAGCTTCCCTCGGGCCTCATTCTCATTCCAATAATATCTCTCACCTGGGACAAGGGAAAGCCGCGAAGAAAGAATCTGAGAGGCAAGAGTTAGAGGATGATGCTGTAAGTTGGAAGGGCCTTCAGAGGTCATCTGACCCATCCCTCTTGTCTTATCAAGGGGGAAACTGAGGCCCAGGAAGCTTAAAGAACTCATCCACTGGCACACAAGCAGTAAGCATCAGAGCGGGATTTTGAATACTGATCTTTTAGCTCTAGAACTTATGGCCTTTGCACTGGACAACTCTCAGTCCTGAAACCACACCATTAAAAAGGACTCATTTCTAGAAATCCTTAATGATCAATCAGGCTTTTCTTTCTTTCTTGAGTAAAAAATCTTGAGAACTATTTTGACTATTAACTTTCCCCCAAAATGGAGAAAACCCTGCTGTACAATTTCATTTCCCATCCTGGGCTAATGCCTATAATGCCAGACCAGTAGTCAGGATTTCAAAAGATGTCACTTCACCTTTCCACTGCAAATATCTCCTGGAAGGTGGTCAAAATTCAGGCAGGTTTATGAATCCCTACACAAATGTTTGTTTATGATAGATAGATAGATAGATAGATAGATAGATAGATAGATAGATAGAT
>NW_027185771.1:7637171-7637560 GCF_028583685.1 Petaurus breviceps papuanus
GATAGATAGATAGATAGATAGATAGATAGATAGATAGATAGATAGATAGATAGATAGATAGATAAATGGATAATGGAAGAGAGAAAGAAATGGGTGATAAGCAGACATAGATAGATAATGGATAGAAAGATAAATAGATGATAGTGGGTAAATAGGTAGACATAGATAGATGAATGATAGGTAGATACAGAGAGCCATAGATGATAGATATTTGATAATAGAAAGACAGACATAGATTATAAGTAGATAGACAGACATAGATGGATTGATGTATGGATGATAAAGAGATAGACAGACATAAATGGATAATAGATGGCCAGATACTCAGTTGGATGGAGAATAGGTAAATAGATAGACAGGTAGATAGATGATAGTGGGTAAATAGATAG
>NW_027185771.1:7637570-7656096 GCF_028583685.1 Petaurus breviceps papuanus
GGTAAATAGATAGACAGGTAGATAGATGATAGTGGGTAAATAGATAGACAGACGTAGATAGTTGAATGGATTAGAGAGAAAGATAGAGACAGGAAGAGAGAGGGAAGTAGAGAGAGGGAGAAAGGGAGAGGGAAAGAGAGAAAGGCAAAGAGGGAGAGGAAGAGGGAGGGAGAAGGAGAGAGATGGATGGACAGAGCATTTATTGAGAATTTACCATATGCCAGTACAGTTGTGATGGCAGTTAAATGGCACAGTAGCTAGAGTCAGGAAATTCAAATCCAGCTTCTTACACTTCCCACTGAACATCCACAGACAAGGCTTCTCACTAAATGCTTATCAAATGAATGAATCATTGCTTAAGGATGTAGCTCCACCTCCACTCCAATTAATCTAATGAGAGAGAGCCCAGACAGCTCAGTTGGATTAATCAATCAAAAGTATAGACTCGTTATGAGTAAGTTCTTAATTGAATTGAGGGGAGGGGATTGTAGAGTTTTGACCATCAAATGAAAAGTAGTGATGCCACACAGGAAACATCTTGTGGTTGTCGAAGAAGACCAAGTTAAACCTCCCAGGCCATGTATAAAAACAGCAAGTGAGTTCAGAGAAGACCAGTCACACAGGGAATCAATTTAGTGACAGAAGGAATAGCTACATTTTAGAGGATCCAGTTTGAAAATTGAAGCCAAGTCCCTGAGAGGAAAACACTTGGGGATGGAAAGAGTTTCTCTCTCTTTCCTCCAGTTCCCCTTTTCCTTTCCACCTCCCCCTACCCCAATGATCAAATCATCAGAGAGACAAGTCTAGAAGCAGACAGTTCCTCCAGCTAGGATCAAGGGGCCCAAACCAGCAGAAGACAATCTATCCAGCTGGAGTGAGAATCACCCCAGCGAGGGTATGCTTAGGGAGCATGACCTCCTCGCAGCAGAGACAAGGGTCAGCTATGGATACTACAAAAGGGCCAGTCCTGAGAGCCCAGCAGGGAGCTGCTCCCCAAAGGGAACTTCATGAGGACTCTAAGAAGGGAGAGCCAGGGCTCCTAGGAACCATGAGGAGCACTTGGTCCCACTTCCTCTACAAATGTACCTCACCCCCTCCATACTTTAACTTTAAAGTGATGCTCCCCATGTCCTCTGTGTATATTTGTGGGAGAAAATGCCACAGACTCTTGGGGGGAAATTTTTGTAATTTCTGTTCTTGCTATACGAACATGATGTTGTTCAGTTGTGTCTGACTCTTCATGATCCCATCGGAGTTTTTCTTGGCAAAGATATTAGAGTAGTTTTGACATTTCCTTCTCCAGCTCATTTTACAGATGAGGAAACTGAGACATACAGAGTTAAGTGACTTACCCATAGTCACACAGTTAGGAAGTGTCTGAGGCTGGATTTGGACTCAGAAAGATGAATCTCCTTGATTCTGGGCCCGGTGCTCTATCAACTGCACCACCCACCTGTCTCATACCAATGTAGTAAATACCTTTGCTAAAAAGTTACTTCAGTCTGACTGATTCTCAGTGGTGGGGGCTCATAAGTAATAGTACTAGGAACCCAGTTCCTCAGGTTTACTGCTAGAACCTGAGGTTAGGAAGGAAGGAAATATGCATTTATAAGGCACCTACTCTGTGCTGGGCTAAGCACTTCACAAATATTATCTCCTTTGATCTTCACAACAGCCCTAGAAACCCCATCTTACAGTTGAGGAAACTGAGCCAAGCAGAAGTTAATTGATTTGCCCAGAGTCACAAAACTAGTCAGTGTCTGAGGCCAGTTTTTAACTCATCTTCCTGGCTTTAAGTCAAGCGTTCTATTCACTGAGTGACACCTAGTTGCCCTCTGCCAACCCCAACCTATTCTCAGGAGTTAGGAGAGTTAGTCCCAGAAGGGACGCAACAAATGTCTACGTGAAACCTTGTTTCTACTACAGCGCAGATACCTCCCTGAGTACAGCAATGAGCAAATAAATAGAGAGACTAGAAAGATTATGGGATTTCAGTCTCATGGGGGTTAATGACTTGCTACGCAATCTTGGAAAAGTCATATAATAATAACATTGATGATGATGATAGTATTTATATAATGCTTTAAGATCCATAAAGTGTTTTTCAAATATTATCTTATTTCATCTTAACAATGACCCTGTGAGGTAGGTGCTGTTACAGCCTCCATTTTACAGATGAGGGAACTGAGACATGCAGAGTTTAAGTAACTTGGCCAGGGTCATACAAATAGGAAGTGTCTGCAGCTGGATTTGAACACGGGGCTTCCTGACTCCAGGTTCAGTGCTCTGAGTGGCCTCTGTCACATCTCCAATGCCTCTTTTCCCAGATATGAAGTTTGAACCAAGATAATCCTACCACCTACTGATCTCCCTTCCTCAAAACATCAGAAAATATAATTTACCAACAGCTGATGCTTTGGACCAATGGCTCACTCAGAGTGGGCAGCTGCCAGGCATCCAGCTTAGTGCAGGAGCAAGGAGTGGACATTGTAGTGGCTGATGCCAACCTCATACAAGGAAAATCTTTGGACTGATAAGATTAGAGAATTGGCCTATCAGGAACTCCCAGGTGAGAAAACTTCCTCTACCAATACAGATCACCTTCTCTGTGATTTATAGTTTTAGAAAGTCACCTAGAGCACTGAGACTCACAGTGCCTTGCCCAGGATCATAAAGTCAATATGTGTTAGAGGCAGGACTTGAAACCAGGTCATTCTAATTCTGAGGCCAGCTCTCCATTGCTTCTCATGAATGGAATGGACTGCCTTTATCGGCAGTGCCTCTCACTCACCCACCTGAGATTTTCAAAGGGAGATTGAATGATCCTTTGGTGGAAATGTCAGAAGGAGCCATTCAGTCAGCAAGCATTTGTTAAGCACCTACTATATTCTAGGCATGGTGAGGCTCTCTGTCTATTATCCCTTACTCTCTCTACATGACTAGTTGACCTCCTTCCAAACTATTAGCTTCTTGCTATTTATTATCTCCATTTTTTTCCTGTATGCCTTGTTTGTACATGGTTGATTTTATGTTTTCTCTCCCATTAGACTATAAGCTCCTTGAGGGCAGAGACTGTTTTTGCCTTTCTTTGTACCCCTGGCACTTAGCACAATACTTGGTATATAGTAGGCACTTAATAAATGCTCATTGACTGACTGAAAATACAGACTCCTTAGCTTGACATTGAAGGTTCTCCACAATAAGACTCCCACCTGCATTTCCAGCCTTGTTTCACCCTATTCACCTTCATGAATTCTATGTTCTATTAGTTGTTTCCCAGAGTTCACACTCCATCTCCCGCCACCATATTTTTGCATTGGCTGTTCCCATGCCAAAAATGTACTCCTTCCTCATCTCTCAGCATTCTTGTCTTCCTTCAAAGATCAGCTCTGGTACCTCCTCTGCTTCCCCACCATTCTATTGGCACCCTTTCCCTCCTAATTTTTTCCTTATACTGTATTTATTTGTCTGTACATGTAGCCTTTTAATAGGACACAAACTCCTTGAGGGCAGAGACTGTTTCACAGTCATATAATATATATTATACATACAATATATGCATATAATAAATAGATAACAAGTGTTTATTCAAACTAATGATATTGTGTTATACAGTCTATGATCATATATTACAGCCTACTTCTACCCACTCCACATCTTTCTGGGTGTCTTTCTTTTACACATAATATTGTGTTGTGTCCTTTTCTGGAATTCTTGCTCATTTTTCTTTCTTTTTTTTATGAGTCTCACTGTTGCCTAATCTCTGTCTCTTGATCTCATCCATCATTCCATTGGCCTTTGGATCAAAGGGCATAAAAGCAACAGAAAGTGATTTCACTTTTAGAGAGGAGACAATCTAATACATCACCACTGCCTATAAATCTTCTTAAACTTGTTGCTTAAACTCATGTTCCTTCTGTTTTTAAATCTGTTAAATGAGAATGATTATTTTACTATATTGCATTTTTCAATGGCTCTGAGGGAGTCTTTATTTCTAAAGAACTGTTATAGTGAGAAGTGTTCCAGTTGGGTAAGGAGATCCATTCAAAGGGTCTGCCTATTTTAGACTTCAAGGCTGGGAAAGAAAGGCCCAGACTAGTCTCCTCATCAAGATGAATGGGTTTTTACTAACTGTAGTTGCATGGGTAACTGTGGGGGAGGACATAGTCAACAAATGTTAAAGAAACAGTCACTGGGATCAAAGAAGAAAATTAACAGGAAAATACTTCAAATCTGACATGTGGCTCATCTGCCTTTACATCTGTCCTTGGAAGAAAAAAAATAAAGATAACATAATGCTTCTCAAAAGGAAGAAGAAAAGCCAAATAGACCAGAAAAAAAAACAGATTGAAAATATAGTGTAATGCAGTTGAGATCACACTTGAGGGACATAATTTATTTTATTCCATTCACCTAAGCAAAGAGATTGATCATTAATCATGGTGTTTGCTATGTATGCTATCTTATCATTGCATTGTTTCCACATAGGACATCAGAGAGCTGTACAAACACCAACCAAATATTTATTACTCCATCCATACTTCTGTGTTCACATAATATCTATTGCAGAAACCAGAGTTCCAGATTTGAAGTGGGGAAGAAATGCATTTTAATCCCTCCTTCAATACTGACCAGCTATGTACCCTTTCTCAATCTCAGTTTCCTGTAGAATGGAGATCATATATGTATTACATGCCTTACAGAATGGTTATTCTGAAGTTCAAATGTCTGGAAAGTATTCTGTAAACTTTAAAGTGTTAAAATGCTAACTATTATTAATAATATTTTTCATCATTAATATTAATGATCATGTGTTGTTAATAATTATTAATGTTACTATTATTAAGCTAGCTAATGCTATGTGATAGTCTAAAAAAATCTCTCTGCTAGAGAATAGGAGCAAGGATATCTTTTTCTGAGGCCATTCAATTCCCCCTTCTTGTTCTCTTTTCCAGAACCTTCCTTGCTAAGTTTGTTTGCTATACCAAGAGGAGGCTGTCTTGGAATGCAAAAGTAACCCCAGAAAAGGAGGGTGACTTGTGCATCTAATACTGAAAGTGTCTGGTGCCAGTTCCCAGGCCCAGCGTTGGCCATTAGGGGATTTCCCTGGGATACATTTCAAAGCAGCCACCTCTAACCAGGAATACAGCAGTAATTCCAATCACAAAAACATACACTCAGGAGTTTTTCTGACAAGAATTACAAACTCAAGTCATAGAAATAATTTATCTCCCTTGCAAAGCACTCCAGTGTTTATATAATGTTTGCTTCCTTACTTTGAAAGTGGAAATAGACTCTTTTTTTTTTTTTAAAGCAATCGGGGTTAAGTAACTTGCTTAAGGTTACTCGGCCAGTTATTTCTGGGTGTGGTGCTGAGTATCTGAGCCCGGATTTGATCCAGGTCATCCCAACACTGGAGCCGTTGCTCTTACTCGCTGAGCCACCTGGCCGCCCCTAAGCAATTGGGGTTAAGTAACTTGCTCAAGGTTACACAGCCAGGTGTTTCTGGGTGGGTGCTAAGTGTCTGAGCCTGGGATTCGATCTCCAGGTCTTCTCAACACTGGAGCCAGTGCTCTTACTTGCTGTGCTACCTGGCCGCCCCGAGATAGTCTCTTGAAGCCAGTTGCCAGAGATGCAAAGGTGATGGTCAAACACAGAGCTTAGAATGAACCCAGGTATCCCGACTCCCCACTCTGGGAATTTATTGTCTAATTATATTATCTGAGTCCTATGGTAGATAATAGATACGTAGACAGACAGACAGATGGACAGACAGACGGACGAATGGACATAGATGAGATTTAAATGATAGATAGGTGTGTGTGTATATATATATATATATGTACATAAAGTGAGCATTTATTAAGTACTTACTATGTGTCAGGTACTGTGTTCAGTTCTGTGGTTATAAATACCAGCAAAAAAAAAAAAAAAACAACAATAACAAAAACCCAGTCCCTGCTCTTAAGGAACTTATACTCTAATAGGAGAAGACAATATAGAATGATCAAAACTATTGAGCAGCTTCAGACAAGAGATCTAAGATCATTGGGTCATCTGTATACGATAGCAAAGCAGACCCTCACCTACCCTGATGAATTCAAGAGCCCAGGAAAAAGACACAGCTTTGTACTGTGGCACTTCTGAGAGAGGGGACAAGAAGAAGGATGGGAGGAGACAAGGGAATGGGAGGGTAGTCTGCTAGTTGCTTGACAACAAAGAGCTATTTAATTCCAAAATGAAAGATAAGTCTTGATATACAAATACAATTTGGAAAAAGAACACAATTAATATCAATTCACACTAAAGTGAAAAGGTCTAATATCAGACCCTTTCTGAAAAGCAGACTTCCGCAAGGGTGTAAATTGAGGGGATGGAAGGAATGGGACACCAGAGAAAAGGACACCAAAAGGGGAGTGGGGCTTGCCAAGAAGACAAACCTCAACAACCTCCCATTTTTGATGTGGGTCAGCCATTCTAGGAAGATAAACCTGTTGGAAAAATCCCTGGCTTTGGAGAGAGAAAACCTGAGCTATAAACTTGGCATGAACAGATTCGCTCAAGGTCATGTAGTTACTCTGTGCATTTCAATGTCTTCCTTTGTAAAATGAAAGGCTGCACTGAATGATCTCCAAATTGCCTTCTAGGAACCCAGACAACCCAAAGGATGCTTTGGCACACAGTAACTGGATAATCCTGGACATGCTGCTTCCCTCCCCGGGCTCAGTTTCTGATCTGAGGTCCCTTCTGACTCTATGTCTATGACCTGGATTAGAATTCTCTCCCTGCCTTTCACTGTGTGGACAAGTCACATCACTAGGCCCCCATTTCATCACGTGTAGACTGAAAAGGCTGGAATAGAGGTTCTCTAAGGTCTCTTCCATCTCCAATCTTTTGTTTTGTTTATTGGGCTTAGCTCAAGTCAGAGGAGATTTCCAAAAATGGTTCTCAAATGCCATAGTCAGCAACCAGTCAGATTTCCTCCCAGAGGTGAAGTCTCCACAACCATCTACCAACAAAAAGCAATTTTTAAAATGGAATGGTGAGAGAGCACATGGATATCATTCCAAATCACTGTTCTCTGGAGTTCAGAGAGGCTCAGTATGCCCTGAGCTGAGCTGGTAAAGACCAGACATCCTCTTTCCCAAAGTAATGACTTCCAAGTCTCCACCCTTCTTGGGTTCTGACTCCTCACAGCTCCTCCCTTTCCCTATCCCCTCCTGCTGGGGTGGGTACATTTAACCCAATGATTTATTTGCTTCCAACACAAAAACAGAGGGGATATCTTACATATTTATATCATAAGATAAACAGAGATTTTCCTGATCAAAGAGCCCCCCCAGATCTGGAGCTGATTACCAGGAGTGTTTGCTTTACAGAGGTCACACTGAAGAGAGCAACCTCTGTGCAACACATGTTAAAGAACATTGAGAGGCAAAAAATTTAAGCAACAAATGGAAATTCACACTTTTTAAAAGCCTGGGACTCCACAGCCTCAAGTGGAGAAACTAGGAACTCAGGTGCACATATATGCTTAGACATCAGCCAAAGCCGTTGGTCTTCGTAACACCCTGATTCACCTTTCTCCCTTCTTTGCAGGAGAGGAGGACTGTGAGCATGGAATGCTACATACACTGTCTGGTCCCCCAGATTAAAGTATTGGTTAGTTTTGCTGAAATTATCTTCCCCTCTCTATTTTTACTCTGTCACAATAGATCCCTTGTAGGATAAAGAAGAGCAGAAGGACATTGTTGCTCATCCTTCATTCTCAAAGATGACCAATGACGTCATGAGCATCATGTCTTGACTTGTATGTGAATGGGATCTGAGTGAAACAGAGATGGGCAAAGACACCAACATCACTCTCTTCTCCAGAGTCATCAGAGTCCAGTGACAAAAACAAAGGTCATGATGGCTAGTGATGGCCCCAAGGGAAAGAATATGTCCAGAAAGGAAGGCACTACAAAATCACTGGCATTTATAAAGCACCTGATGCAAAAATAACATTTTTTTAAAAAAAGAAATAGGCAAGCTGCTAGGTGGTGCAGTGAGTAGAGCACCAGCCCTGGAGTCAGGGGGGCCTGAGTTCAAATTTGCCCTCAGACGCTTAACACAAAAACTAGCCTTATGACCTTGGACAAGTCACCTGATCCCAATTGCCCTGCCTTCTTCCCTCCAAAAAGTAAAAAAAGAAAAGAAAAAAAAGTAAAAATAACTATAACCTCCTTGGAGAAGCTAAATGTGCAAGCAAAGAACCTCACCCTTCTACATGCTTTGGCTCACACACAGCACTGAGACACTCTCTGGTACATACGAGAGAGGAGCAGAAGCAAATATCTAAGACTTGCCCTGAGTGGGCCCTTCTATCCATGCCCCTTCAGGGTGGCCTAGAGGTGCCCCTGGACTCTTAAAGTCTGTATACACCAGAGGAAGAGGAATATAAGCTTAGGCTGGCCCCAACAAACTACAAAGAGTGTGAGTGACAGATTCTGGGTCTATTGTCCAAAGAACAGCCTCAGTTCACTTAGAGAAACTTACAGTACCATAGGATCACAAATTTAGAGCAGGGAAGAAACAGAGGTCATGAAGCCATCTACAGATGATGAAACTGAGGCCCAAATCTTACCACCTGGGGGTGGGTTTCATACAAGGCAACTAAGTGGAATGGTGAATAGAGAGCAGGGCTCAGTGTCAGGAAAACCTGAGTTCAAATCCAGAACCAGACATTTACTAGCTGTGTGGTCCTTCACCCTTTTAGCCTCAGTCTCCTCATCTGTAACATGAGATGGAGAAGGAAATGACAAACCACTTCAGTATCTACCAAGAAAACCCCAAACAGGGTCATGAAGAGTCAGACATGACTGAACAACAACAAAATGGATTTTAGAGTGTTACTTTTTTTCACCACAGAAATTCACTGTGATTGCTGTGCTGGCAATCCACTTAAGTGGAAATGCATCAACAAAGCATTGAGATCAGAGGTGACGAGAGAAGATGTTGAATTAAGAAGTGGTTCAACAGATATTTTTAATGGCTCAAACGACAAGCATTTAGTGACCACTCACTGTGTGCCAGGCATTGTTCTAGGGACCAGGGATCAAAATAAAAAGGTCCTTGCCCCCAAGAAGCTTACACTGTTATCCAAAAGAGGCAACATGTACATAATTGTATATAAAATAAATACAGAGTGATTACAAAGTAATTACTGGGTGGGGGAGATCCAAACTGTCATACTATTTAGAGCTGGAAGGGATCTTAGAGGTAACCAAGTCTAATCTTATATTACAGATGAGGAAACTGAGGCACAGAGAGGTCTCATGTCTTGCTCAATGTTACACAGCTAGTCTAAGAAAAGTCTTGATCCCGTTTCTTCGAACTTTACCAATCCAGTGCCATATTCACCACGTCACAAAGCACCAAGCTCCCCTTCCTGAATCCAGGCTTTTCAGAAATGTGACTAGCTATGAGGAAGACAACAAGAGGCAGTGTGAATGCTAGACTTAAGAGGGAGGACTGTCTGTTTTCCTCAGTTTCCTCATCTGTAAAATGGAGGCGGTAATCATAGCACCTAGCTCTCAGTTGTGAGAATAAGATGAGAGGATAGTTATAAAGTGCTTTCAAAATTTTCAACAACCCAAATGCTGATTATTATTATTATTATTATTATTATTATTATTATCATCATCAGTGTTCACAATAATAATAATAAAACCTCTTCTTAACCTGAAAGGGTTAATCCCAGCTGGTCTCTAATCTCCCTTCTAGAGTAGAATGCTATGAGCTCATTTGATTTGATTTGACTTTTTGAACAATACTATGAGGTGAAAGAGGCAGATAAGATGAGAAACCAAGAGCCAGAGGTGTCGTAATATGCTTGGAATTCCATAGAGGCAGCTGGTGGCTCGGTGGATAAAGCAGTTGGCCTGGAGTCAGAAAGACCAGGGTTCAAATTTGGCCTCCGACATTCACTAGCTGTGTGACCCTGGGCAAGTCACTTAATTTCTGTTTGCCTCAGTTTCCTCAATTGTAAAAGGAGGATCAAAATAACACCTACCTTGCAGCATTGTGAGGATCAAATGAAATAATGTCTGTAAAAAGAAAAGCGTTTAACGCAGTGCCTAGCAAATAGTAGGGAATATATAAATGCTTATTCCCTTTCCTTCTCCATCAGTAAGATGGTGCTTAAACAAGGAGCAGAGTCCAGAATGATCTAACCCAATGTTCCTTCTACTGCTCCATGCTGTCATCCTCCTAATTTGCTTTTGAACTGCTCTAATTCAATTAGATTCAAAGGCAATAAATCCCCCACTTCTGCCACTAAGGGGCTGAAGTCAGAGACTACAAGAAATGGAAGTACAGTTATTTCTTCCACATTGAGACTTTCCCCATCACCATTTTGATTATATCACAGGTCAGCATAAGAAATTAAATGGGAAATTGGAGGGAGTTTTGTGGAAGTCACAGACAACACAGGAAGGCCAGCAGATGGCACAGAAAAAGTTTAGACACTCAGAAATGCATAAAATATGTGTATAGTATTGTATACTATCAATTTATCATATTTACATATTCAGACTTCTTCTCTGGTATGAAGGGAGAGCCAAAATATTTTGTACAGATTTTCCAGATTGCAAGGGTCCCATATCCCTAACCCCCACAATGTGGAAAGGATAACTGCATGTATGCATTGTTTCATCTGGAGAAATGGGAAACAAAGAGGCAGGACCTTATTTATTCATACCTATGAAAAAATATGTGATCTCTGTGACCTTGGGCAAGTCACTTAACCCCAATTGCCCTCCAAAAAAAAAGATCATCCCCATTTAGGGCGGCTAGGTGGTGCAGTGAATACAGCACCGGCCCTGGAGTCAGGAGGACCTGAGTTCGAATCCGGACTCAGACACTTAACACAAAAACTAGCCTTGTGACCTTGGGCAAGTCACTTAACCCCAATTGCCCTACCTTCCCCCTCCAAAAAAAAAGAAAAATAAATTTAAAAGATGCGATCATAGGAATTAGTGTTAGAAAGCCCATCAAAGATCATCTTCCTCTCATTTTATGGATGAAGCAATTGAGATCCAACAAGAAGTATTTACCCAAGGTCACACAGGTAAGTGGGGTCTTGGAATCATAGATTTCCAGCTGGAAATAATCTGGTCCAAATACTCATTCTGTGGATGAAGAAACTGATCACAGAAGTAGTAAGTGGCAATCTAGGACTCTATAGGACATCAAATATCCTACACCCTTGATTAGGTGGGTCTTAATTGAATCCTTTTCTGGTGCTGTCATGGACACCATAACTCTGTGGCAAATTTCTTCTGCCCACCCCTATCCATCTACCCCTTTTGGAAAGAGCTCAACTTACTCCCTCTAATACCACCTTCACAAATGCACAAATATGGGTTTTAGACTATGTACAAACATCTGTGTATTTCAATTAAGCCTACAGTCTGCAAAAAACAATTCATGCTCTAAGAGAGCTCCACTCCTCATTTTTGGTAACCTGCTCACATTTCATAAATTTTCATTCAAACCACTATAATTTTCTGGTTAATTGCTTGCATGAATATATTCTCAATGGGCACTAAGGAACCAAGACTATAGGGAAAGGAGCTGACTGATGCTTCTGGAGGGTGGGGTGGGAGGGGGCAGCATGAAGAGACAACAATTCTGTTGTCTTCTGCTGCAAGCTCATAACGAGGGTCCCTCAGAGCCTGGGGCTGGGGGAAGGAAGCTGTTGAGCTTGTGCAAACCCAACCTCCCAAACTTAACTCCCAAAGCACCAGGTAGCTAACTACTTCCACATCTGGACTATTTATGGTACCTTAGTGGGAGGAGGTGGGAGAAATGATGAGCTGTGAAAAGACCACCGGAAATGAATTTATAAGCACAGATTAATTTTTTCAGTGTAATTCAACATCATCAAACTAGAAAGAATTTCAAAAGGCCCAGTCTTCTCCAGCTGGTGCATCTGGGTCCTTATGCCTGAAATACGTCCTCGATGAATCTGCAATATCATGTCTTTCTCCTTTGCTTGTAATTTTTGTTTTCTTTTTGTTGGGAGAAGAGAAGGCATGGAGATTAATTAGAAGGGAGTAGAGAGGGGAGGGAAGACAACTACTGGTGTCCTGGAAACTAGCAGGTACAGTGCACATAGCAGTGAACCTAGAGTTAGGAAGATGAGAGTTCAAATACTGCACTAGCTGTATGTCCCAGGGTCAGCCTCAGATTCCTCATCCGTGAAGAAAATAATGGAGACAATGACAGCACCTACTTCCCAGAGTTCTTGTGAGGATCAAATAGATATTTGTAATACAATTTACAAACCTTAAAGTACTATATAAATTCTAACTGGTTATCTGTATATGTGATATATAATATTAATATAGGGTTATGAACATAATCAATTGTATGATATATAATTATGTTGTGTATAACTATACAAAATTGCATCCATAATATATAATTCCTTCTATAATCATATTGATATTATCACTATAATGACATTTTGGTAATATGTATTATATTAATGTTGTATATAGAATATATTACACAATATATTGTATATATAATGAGGTTGAAGTTGGGTGGGAAAGGGAAAGAATGATGACTAGACAATGTAAAACTCTCCCCTTGCCAAGTTTGCAGGGAAGCAGGAAAACCCTGAGGATTACAAACTCTCAAGGCCAAAAGAGTGCAGAGGCCATTCACTCCAACCTACACCTGGCCAAGCATTCCTTCTAAAATTGTCCAAAAGCAGCTATCTGGACTCTGCTAGGAGACTGCCAATAAAGAACTCACCCTCTCTTGAGGTAACCCATCCCACTCTGAGATCTCTCCAGGAACTTCTCCTCATGGCTTGGTCTGCTTTCTGGGACCAATTAGAACATGCCTCATTTCTCTTCTGTATGACAGCCCTTCAGTTACTGTTCCCATACTGCTATCCTCTCAGGATCTCCCCCATCTTCACTAGGCTCAATAGCCCCAGTTCCTTTGAATGATGGTCCTGAGACCCTTCGTGTCCTCTGGACATTCTCCAATTTGTCAGCATCCTTGCTAAAATATAGTGAACATGGCACTCAGATGTAGACTACAGCAGGATTATTAGTCAGTGTTTTGGATGCTAGGACTCTCATAATACAACATAAATTATGGCTAATTTGTTCCTACAATTATAGTCAGATAATCTTCTGGGATGATAAAAATTCTACACCTGGGATCCCTTTTTAAATGAACTTATTTGAGAATTCTATGACTTTTTTAAAGAATGCTTTTTTGTTGTTGTTCACTCATTCTATCATGTCCAACACTTCATGAGTTCATAGACTGTAGCACACCAGGTCCTTCTATCCTCTGCTATCTCTTAAAGTCAGTTCAAGTACTATGCCCAAAAGGTTGTGAAAAGGTACATATCCTTTGACCCAGCCAAACCATTTCTCAGGCTTATCCCATAGAGATCATACAAATGGAGAAAGGACCCACATGTACAAAAATATTTATAGCAATTCTTTTTGTGGTATTCAAGAACTGGAAATTGAGGGGATGCCCATCAATTGTGGAATGGCTGAACAAGTTGTGGTGTATGAATGTAATGCAATACTATTGCTCTATAAGAAATGATGAATAGGCAGACTTCAGAAAATCCTGGAAAGACTTATATGAATTGATGCTGAGTGAAGTGAGCAGAACCAGGAGGATATTGTCCATAGAAACAGTCACACTGGGGCGGCTAGGTGGTGCAGTGAGTAAAGCGCTGGCCCTGGAGTGGGGAGGACCCGAGTTCAGTTCCGGCCTGAGACACTTAACACCCACACAAAAATACTAGCCATATAACCTTGGGCAAGTTACTTAACCCCAATTGCCCTCCAAAAAAAAAGGCAAAAAAAAAGAAACAGTCACACTGTAAGATGACTGATTTTTATAAACTGATCCCTTCTCATAAATGCAAGGACCTAAAACATTTCCAAAGGACTCATGATGGTAAATGCCATCCACATCCAGAGAAAGAACTATGGAGTCAGAATGCAGAGCAAAGCAGACTATTTTCTTTTTTGTTTTGTTTTGTTTTTCCTTTCTCATGGTCTTTCCCATTCATTATAATTCTTCTATGCAACATGACTAATGTGAAAATGTATTAAGTAGGAATGTATGTGTAGAGCCATATCATACTACATGCCATCTTGGGGAGGGAGGGGGAGGAAATTTAACACTTATGGAAGTGAATGTTGAAAACTGAAAATAAACAAATTAATAAAATTTTAAAAAATAAAGTCAGTTCAAGTTCCTGTTTGTCATTTCCATTATACTATTTATCTATCTTGTCCTCTGCTATCCCCTTTTCCTTTTGCCATCAATCATCCCCCAATCAAGGTCTTTTAAAATGAATCCCATCTTCTTGTTATGTGACTAAAATATTTAAACTACAGCTTCAGTATTTGACCTTCCAGAGAATCATCTGAATTAATTTCTTTAAATATTGACTGATTTGACCTCTTATCTGTCCAAGGGACTCTTACAAGTCTTCAGGATCACAATCTGAAAGGATCAATTCTACAGCACTCAGCTTTCCTTATAGTCCAACTCTCGTAGACACATGTTGCTACTGGAAAAACTATAACTTTTACTAGACAGACCTTTGTCATCAAGCTGACTTCTTCTGCTTTCTTAGTTTGCTGTCTGGGTTTGCCAAAGCTTTTCTTCCAAGAAGCAAGTATCTTTTAATTTCATGGCTGCAGTCACCATCTGCAATGATCTTTGAGTCCAAAAATATGAAATCTGACTCTGTTTTCATTTCTTCTCCCTCTACTTGCCAGGAAGTGATGGGACCAGTTGATAGGATCTTAGTTTTGTCAGGAATCTCTACCATAACCTATTTGTCTTGGGCATATACTATACTGCACAGCATAGTTAATAGTTTCATTGAGCTACACAAGCATCTCCACCACAACAAGGCAATGATAAGGAGGGGTAATTAATGACTACATTACACAAATTGTTCTCAAAGATCTAAAAAGAAAATTCTTTGCCAAACTCCTTCCATGGGACAAATATAGTCCTAGCATCTAAACCAGGAAGGGATAAAGCAAAAAAAGAGGAAAACATGAATCAATATCCTTAGTGAATATTGATTCAAATTTTAAAAATAAAATCTCAACTAAAGTAAAAAATAATTCTGTACCTTTTTAGTTCTGTTTGCACCATCATATATATAGCAGTACAGAGTAGTTTATGAAAAATGTCATTGGAATTTTTGTAGCTAATTATGTGTCAGATAACATGATATGGTGGGTGGAGTGTTGGACTTGGAGTCAGGAATACCTAAGTTCAGATCTGACCCCAGACACTAACTAGTTGTATGACCATTGGAAAGTCACTTAGCCTCAGTTTCCTCAAATATAAAATGGGGATAATAATAGGACCCTGCCTCACAGGGCCATCATAAAGATCCAATGAGATAACCTATGTAAAGAACTTTGAAAACTTTAAAGAACTATATAAATATGACTTATCATTGATATTATTAACATGTATATGGAAACCAGCCACACCATACAAATTAGCTGAAGTAAATAACCTCTAAACGCAAACTATGGATTGTTTAGACCCTCTCCAGGGTATTCCTCAATGAAATAAGACTTCAGTAAATATGAAGAGACCCTGAAACATCCCCTTTCCAACCCTCACAATCATCACCCCATGTCTGACCATGTATTTCCAGTTGGAAAGCTACCAGTGGATACCCAAGGGACAGCAGATGAACTCTTTGGAGGACCAATTCCCTACAGATGCTCGATACACAGAACCAACAATCTCCCCTACTCATGGCTGATGAGGTGTCAGAAGAACACATCTGTACAGCCTCCTGATGCAGAGGAGGGAAATAAAGTCTTCCAGAGTCCTGAGCTCACCCTGCATGCAATACCCTAGCACTTCTGAAGAAGGTGGGGCCATGCAAACCAAACAAAGAACTGGCTGCCAAGTAAGTGTGTAATGTTATAAAAAAAAAGAGAGAGAGAGAGAGCACTGCACGAATATGGAGAGGGGAACCATTTATTATCAATCAAACAAATGGAAGAAATTATTGAAGACAAACATGATGGGCTAGATTATAAGAAAATTAGAGGATTTGGCACAACAAAAAAGAAAATGTTTCTAAAATTGAAAGAATAATAACAAAGTTAAAGAATAAATTAAATTAAAGAATTAAAAGAATAATAAACCAATTAGACCAAAATATTCAGGGAAAATACAAATAGTGAGGTGTGTGGTGTTGCTGGTGGCCAAAGAGATGGTCTTGGAGCCAGGAAAAAAAAAACTGGATTCAGGTCCTGTCTCTGACAAAACTAGCAATGTGACTTATGGCAAATCATATCATGACTCGGTGTTCTGGGCCATTCTCAAGATTATAAATTGCAGAGAAGGTGCCCACCTTCATTGCTAGAGGGAGTTTCCTCATCTGCAAGTTTCCTAGACCAAAAAAATTGCAGGCCCAGGTCCTATCCCTAATAATAGTAATATTAGAAAAAATAACAATTATATTATTGGCACCAGAAAATCACAATCCTTAAGCACCCAGACATTGATGAATGTAGACTTTTACAATGGAAAGGTAGAAATTTTGCAATATAACACTGTAGTTTTCAAAAAAAAATAGTACCAAAAAATAATACCCATCAAATACCTAGAAAGACTGAATCAGGTTGTCAGAATTTTGCGCTGGAAACATGCTCTTTTTCTACTTTTATTAAACTTTTTTTTAAAAGGCAAGCAGTGGGAAATGGAGATTTGTGCTTTCATATGCAATCATTTGTGTTCTGCTCTGTGTGGAAATGTTTGGAGTTTCTTGGTGTTTAAAGTTCAGAATTTTAAAATAAAAAATTTTTAAAAGCTTTTAAAAGACAACAAATGACCATATTATTAGCAAAGACAGCTTCCCCCTCAACTCTGCCCCCACATTCTCAATTAATCCTTGGACAGAGGGCACCTCAGAGTACCTGCTCCTGTTGGCCCCTCCCTGCCAGGCACAAGGAACACAAACACACAAATAAAGCAATAACTTCATTCAAGGAGTTTATAATCTATTAGTCAGTTAATTAGCATTTATTCGGTTCCTACTATATCCAAACACTGTGCTAAGAACTGGGGTTACAAAAAGAGGCAAAAGACAGTCCCTGCCATCAAGGGGCTTCCAATCTAATGGAGGAGACTATAAGTAAACAAAAATATACAAAGAAGCCATATACAGAATAAATAGGAAGTGATTAACAGAAAGAAGGCACTAGAATTAAGAGTGGTTTGGGAAGGCTTTTGTAGAAGGTGAGATTTTATTTGAGACTAAACAGAAGCCAGGGAAGTCAACGGATAGATGTGTGGAGGGAGGGTGGTCCAGGGGGGACAGCAAGAGAAAATACCCAGAGCCAAGAGATGGAGTGTCTTGTACCTTGAACAGCTAAGAGGCCAGGGTAAAGGTTTCAATAGTTTATGGGGAGAAGTAAGGTATAAAAAGACTGGAAAGGTCAGAGGGGACTAGGTTATGAAGGGCTTTTTTGGTGTTTAATCAAATGGAGTGCCAGAGAATTTTATATTTGATCCTGAAGGTGATAGGGAGCCACAGAAATTTATTGCAGGGAAGGGGAAAATGACATGATCAGACCTATGTTTTAGGAAAATCATTTTAGTGGCTGAACAAAGGATAGATTGGAGGAGGAAAGACTTGCAGTAGGTAGAACCACCAACAGTTTATAGCAATGATCCAGTGGAGACATGTCGAGGACCTGTATCAGGGTAATGAAAGGGGTTATATCTGAGAGACCCTGCAAAGGCAAAATCGACAGGCTTTGGGAATAGCTTGGACATAGGGGAGGAGAGAAGGGGAAAGATAGTGAGGAATCCAGGATGCCTCCTAGGTTTCAATCCAGAGGGATTGAGAGGATGGGGATACCCTCTACAGTAACAGGGAAGGTGGGGGTGAGACTTGGGGGTAGGCTTTAGAGGAAAAGATGAGTCCAGTTTTGCTTATGTCGAGGTCCACATCACTATTGGACATCTGATTCAAGATGTCTGAAAAGCAGTTGGAAATGCAAGATTTGAGGTCAACAGAGAGATCGGGGCAGGAAAGGTAGATTTGAGATTTGTCATAGAGATGGTGAGTAAATCCATGGGAGCAGATGAGATCACCAAGTGAAGCAGTGTAGAGAGAGAAGAAAAAACGGTCCAGGACAGAGCCCTGTGGGACACCTATGATTAAAGGGCATGATCTGGAGGAGGATTCAGCAAAGAAGACTGAGAAGGAGTGGTCAGAGAAGTAGGAGAACTAAGAGAGCCAACAGTATCAAGGAGAAGATGGTAAAATCAGAAAAAAACGTTGTGTATTATTATACAAGATATATAGGAAATAAATACAAAGTAATTGGCAGGGGTGGGGATCAAAGGGAGGAGTGTAGTTGGCAACCTCGGGAAATCAGAAAAGACCTTGTATAGAAGATAGTGTGGGAGAGAAGACGGAATATATTCCAACCTAGTA
>NW_027185771.1:7656106-7666250 GCF_028583685.1 Petaurus breviceps papuanus
CCAGCTTGTGGAGGGTTTTAAACACAGGAGTTTCTCTCTGACCTTCTAGGTAATAGGGGACTACCAGAGTATGTTGAGTAAGAGAATTATATGGTCAGATTTATGCTTCTGTAGTTGTACAGATGACGGAATTGGAAAAGAGAGAGATTTGAAACAGGAAGACTAATTAAGAGACCTGTAGCAGTTCAAGCAAGAGGTTATGAGGGCATAGACTGCAGTGGTCAGTGTGTGACTAGACATGAGGGGACAGAACTGAAAAAGCTTGTCTTATAGAGGTAAAACATTGACAGACCTTGGTCATTGATTGGATATGGCAGTGGAGGGAGAGAGAAGAGTCAATCGGTCAAATTAGCATTTATTAAATGTGTGCTATAAGCCAGTCATTGTGCTAAGTGCTGAGAATACAAACAAAGGTAAAAGACAGTCCCTGATCTCAAGGAGCTCACAGTCTAATGGAGGGGGAAAGATAAGATAAAATGAAAAGAACTATATACAAAAACTCTGTGTGTGTGCGTGTATATATATATATATATATGCATACATATATACACACGTACGTATGTGTGTATTATGCATGCATGTATGTATGCATGTGTATATGTATAAAATCAATAAACCAACACACAATTATTTAAATTCCTACTATGTGCCAGACACTGTGCTAAGTACCTGGTATACAAAGAAAGGCAAAAGATCGTTCCTCCAAGGGGAGGAGCTTCCAATGAGCTAACAGTCTAATGAAGTGAGACCTATACATATATATATATATAATGATGTACGTGCATATATAGAGTTACAGAGATATGTATGTGTGTATATATTCATACGCATGTGTAATATATGTATATACACATATGTGGCATGTGTGTATATACCCATATATGTGCATTGTGTGTGCATATATGCCTGCACGCACATGTGTGTGTGTGTGTGTGTGTAATCAATTGGGGGGGTAGTCTCAGAGGGAAGACACCAGCATTAAGGAGGAAGAAAAGACTTCCTGAAGAAGATGAGATGTTAGCAGAGATTGAAGGAAGCCAAGGAGGTTGGAGATAGAAATAAGGAGAGAGAAAGTCAAGGCTAATTCTCAAGATTTTTGACCTTGATGACTGGAAGGAGGATCAGGCCTTGACCAAAACAGGGTAATAGACACAGTATAAATGGATGATTTATTTAAATACGGTTTATTTAAATGTATATTTATTTCTTCTCACTTTATTAACAAAACAATGTTCATAGTTTGTATATTATTTTATGCCTTTTTATGTTTCTTGGATTTCTTTTTGTTGGTGGTTACTTCAGTTTATAAATATGGTAGCTAGATAGTAAAGTAGACAGAGCATTGGAGTGAGGAAGCCCTGGGTCTTAATATTGCCTCAGACACTTGCTAGCTCTGAGACCCTGGACAGGTCACTTAATTTCTCTCAGTTTCTCTATCTGTAAAATGGGGATAATAATAATACCTTCCTCACTGGCTTGTCACGAGTATCAAATGGCAGGTAATATTTGTAAAGAACTTTACAAAGCTTCAAGTGCTATATAGCTGTTAGATGTATTGAAGAATTTTTAAAGCCTATCATTAGAGTTAGAAGTCCTGGGTTTGAGTCCCACTTCCAACAATTACTAGCTGTGTGAGTATTGGGACAAGTCACTTCCCCTCTAGGACTCAGTTTCTACATCTGTAAAATAGGGGATACTCCAGTTTGTGCTACTTAGTTCAGAAGGATGTGGAGAGGAAAGTGTTCTATAAAGTTGCTAGCATAAATATCAGTCATTGCTGCCCTATTTTGAGCAGTAAAAATGCAGTAATGTCTAAATATTTCACATAGAAACCTTCAGCCCAATCCAGTTTTAGTAGGTGTGAAGTCAGAACACTTTGGTTTGGCTCTTTTCTCCCAAATAATGGAGTAGCCTGGGCTAGTTACAGAATTGTGGTAAGGAAGCCAAGAGAGATTGGCAGAATTAGAAAAAATCACACTAGATATTTAATCAGAAGATTTGGGTTCAAGCTACCCTTCCAATTACTAATGTGACCTTGGGCTTGTCTGAGCCTCAGATTTCCCATAGTTGAAAATGCAGACAATGATGCTTATATAACCACCTTGCAGGGTGATGGGGAAGGTCAAATGAAAAGGAATATGCAAAGAGTTTTAGGATGATAAAGAAAGGTGAATTTCTTATTATGAGTTCAATTCTCGCAAAAGCCAGGTAGCTTCCTGTAATCATCTATTACTTTTGTTACTGAACAGGTGGGAGATGGGTGGTGCAGCAGATAGTGCACTAGGCCTGGAATCAGGAATTCTCATCTTCTTTGTGAGTTCAAATCTAGACTCAGATACTTACTGCTTGTGTGACCCTGGACAAGTCACTTAACTATTTGCCTCTTGGACAAGTCACTTAACTATTTGCCTCAGTTCCTCATATGTAAAATGAGTTGAAGAAAGAAAGGGCAAATCAGTATAGGATCTTTGCCAAGAAAATCCTAAATATGATCATGAAGAGTCAGACATGGCTGAAAATGACTGAACAACAAAATGTTTAACAGGTCTTCCCCATTCACAAGAGACACTGTTAGAAACAGCTTTCAAAAGCCTTGGTATTGATGAGATCTGAGAGTCCTAGAAGAAGGTTCAGGGGTAATATAGTTAAAGCATGAAGCACAAGTTAGAAAACTCCCAGAAATCTTCCATTTCTGCTCATGGTACCCTGAGATAGTATGGCCCCCCATCCTATGGATACAGACAGTCCCATCTGCAGTTTCTAGTCATATATTTTCATATCACATTATTTCACCTTTAAGTGCCTCACAGATAAGCAATCCCTTCGACTCTTTGTTTTTGGGGAATGAGTCCCTAGGGGTCCTAGCCCCATCATCATTAAATATATGCAGCTTTCTCAATAATGAAATTCTAAAGTCACAAAAACAAAATGCCTCTCATGAGGAGAAAGATAGGGAGTGTCTACAGAGGTCACAGTGGCAGCACAGTAAACTCCCACGTGAACTCAGATTTTTAAAAAGGCATGTAAAGAATATGAAAACAAGGGTAGATAAATAAAGGTTAATTTGATCTAATAAATATTTATTTATTTGTTAATCCAATCCATTAAACATTTATGTACTCTCAGCTCCTGTCTTCTCATCTGTAAAATGGGAATATTAGTAACATTATCCTCACAGATTCGTTTTGAGGATCAAATAAGAGAAGGTATATAAAGTTTTTGGCAAACTTTTAAGCTCCACAGTTAGTCAATATTTATTATTATTATTACAAGACTAACACAGTTCTGTTAAAATTGTGTCAAATGCACTAAAGCACAGATGATGTTGACAATGGATGGGTTAACAACAAAAAGGCTTTTTTTAATTATTCTGGGTATGGGCAGCTAGGTAGCACAGTGATGGAGAACCAGGTCTAGAGTCAGAAAGGCTCATCTTACTGAGTTCAATTCTGTCCTCAGACACTAGCTGGGTGACCTTGGACATATCACTTAACCCTGTCCACCTCAGTTTCCTCATCTGTAAAATGAGCTGGAGAAGGAAATAGCGAACCACTCCAGTATCTTTGCTAAGAAAACCCCAAATGGGGTCAGGAAAAGTAGAATGCAACTGACAAACCTGAATAACATTGTGGAGGCAAGAGAATGAGCAAAGAAGGGATGGCTGTTCCAAGTGGACAAGTTTATGAAAATGGATGATAGAAAGATAATTCTCACTTTGTGTTTTCTCTTCCAAAGAGAATGGAGTAAGAAGGCCACAACAAAA
This sequence comes from Petaurus breviceps papuanus, assembly GCF_028583685.1. Classification (NCBI taxonomy): domain Eukaryota; kingdom Metazoa; phylum Chordata; class Mammalia; order Diprotodontia; family Petauridae; genus Petaurus; species Petaurus breviceps. The sequence goes on from NW_027185771.1 coordinate 7,659,870, forward strand.
GTGGGTAGCAGGAAGTCAAGACCTGAGGTAAGAGAGGAAATGGTCAGAAAGGATCGAACTACCTTAGTCCATTCTAGTCACCAGGATGGGAAGAATTCAACCCTTCCAGTAGAATGTCTGCTGAAACCCTGTCAGTGACCTAAATGATTCTGAAGAACAGGAGAGATGTCTGAAGGCTGGAGAGAAAAAAAACGTCATACCAATCTTTAAATAAGGAAGAAAAGTGGAGTTTGCAAATTAACGATCAACAAGTTTGACCTATATTAAGGGCAAAATTCTAGGTCCATTTAGTAAGCGTGGCTTCATAGATGAGAAGTCATTGCAGACTAATTTCTTGTTTCTTTTATTAGTAGGGAAACTGGTCTGGAAAATCAGAGATGACAGAGATAGGTGTAGCCATAGATTTCAGCCTTGCCTTCAGCAGCAGCTCTCAGGTGACGTGTGATGCACCACCGGCCTGACTAGGCCAGTCTAGCAAGTTCAAGGTCAGAAATGCTATCAGCATTCATGGACTATAAAACCTAATTTAAAAACCGCATTGATATTTAAGAATTAAGAGAACATACTTTAAAGTAATACACTTCAAGGTTTAAAAAAAACAGGTAAAAGTTAGTCCCATCCCCCTCCACAACCTCTAGGTCAGGAAAATCAAGGAGAGCACCCTCCCGAGAGGAAAAGCTCCTCGGTACCAAGGCAACCAACCAGTTTAAGCATCTGCCAGCAGTGAAAAGCTCACAGGTTCCCATGGCAACCAGTCAACTTAACACTTCCTACTGGCTGTGAAAGCCCAACATTAGTCTCTGACACAAATCTCCCCCACCCCCACTCCAACCTAATAGGTCTCCTACACTCTCCAGCAAGAAAGACTAGCTTAAACCCTCATAAAGGGCCAGCCTAGTGCCAAGGGTGTTGATAGGAGGGGGTAGAGTGGGAATGGAGGGAAGGGACTCTGAAAACAGAATTCCACCCTTGTTAGTGAGTAATTCACTCCTTCAATCCATGATAGCCCCCCCGGGCCCCATTCTTCATCTACATAGTCATCAGGGATTCTACTACCGCTGATTCATAAAGTACATGGATCTGGAATTAGTTGATTAAGTAGACCCAAAGAGTGGTTATTAATGGGTCAGTGCCAAATAGAAGAAAGAAAGGTCTGTCATTTAATAAGCTTTTATGAAATACTTACTACATGTACCAGACACTATGTTAAGGACTGGTGATGCAAAGGAAGGCAAAAGGACTGTCCCTGCCATCAAGGAGCATGCATTCTAAGGGGGGCAGTCATATAAATAACTATGAGCACTTAAAGTAAATACTGAGCAGAGGAAAGACAATCTCCAAAGAAAAGCACTGGGCAATGGGAGGAGGGGAAGACCCGGAAAGGCTTCCTGAAGAAGGTGGGATTTGAGCAAAGAGTTAAATGAAGCAAAGGAAGCTCAAAGATAGAAATGAGGAAGGAGAGAGCTCCAGGCACTGAGGACTGCCAGTGCAAAGGTAAGGAGCTGGAAGATGGAGGGAGGAAAAGCCAGAAGACCAATAGTGATGGTTTGGAGTGCTGGAGAGAGGTAACATGGAAGAAGACTGGAATAACATGAAGGGCCCCTCTTGTGGAGGGCGTTAAATTCCTTTACATAGAGGACTTTGTGCCTGATCCTGGAGGTTCTAAAGTGCCATTGGAATTGAGTTATTAGGGGTGGGGGAGCAGGTAACATAGATCTACAGTTTAGGGAAATCATTTTGGCAGGTGAGTAGAAGATGCATTGGCGTGGGGAGATATCTGATGAAGGGACATGAATTAGAAGGCTAATGCAATACTCCTGGTAAGATGTGATGAGGACCTATGGTAGGAAAGTTGTGTGAAATGTCTAGAAGGGATTACATATGACGGACATGATGAAGGAGGAGATGACAAGATTTGGCAATGCACTGGATTTGTGGAATGAATGAGCTAGGAATCAAGGAAACGCTAAGGATCTAAGCCTGGGGGACTGGGAGGGTAGTGATGCCCCCAGTACTGATAGGAAAGTTGAGAAGGGAGAGATGATGAGTTCTGTTTCAAACAGGCTTGCTCCTTCCTCTCTGGGCTCTACTCCCGACTTTCTAGACTTTCCCCATCATATCACAGCAGCCTTCTCAGGCTGGAAGTTCACTCTAGCCTTCCCACACTGGAAGTTACTGTGCCCCTGTTCCCTCTTCCTCTGATTGCTTAGTTTCTCCCAAAACTTCCTTTTTAAGGCCAAGGTCAGCCATGTCATTTCACTCCAGACTCCACTCATCACTCTCTGGACTTTCTCTGCCAGGTTCCTGTGTAGGTACCCTCCTTCTCCCTCATTTTTTAGCTGCTTTTTTGAGTTGTCATCTCCCGCTGAAATGTAAGCTCCTTGAGGTCAGGGGCTATCTTTCTTTCTGATTGTCCTTGTATCTCCAGTACTCAGCGCAGTGCCTAGCTGTGCTTAAGTGTAAGCATAGTATATGCATGTTGATTTGACATAGCATGCTAAATTTGCAGTGCCTACAGACACAGATCAAGATGCCCAAAAGGCAGTTGATTGTGGGACTCACAAGAGACACTAAGGCTGGATACATAAACCTGAGAATCATTTGCATAGAGAAAATAATTGAACCCATCCATGGACTCCACTGAGGTCATCAAGTAGGATAGTATAGAAGGAGAAAGGAAGAAGTACCAGGACACAACATTGGGTAGTGCATCATCCTAGGAATGTGATCTCAACTTCCCACTAGGGAGCATATTTTCTGAGGCATACATGGTGACTCTTCAGCGTCGTTGGTGAGGATCATGGTGAAACAACAGTTCCTATTTTTAAAATTCTATGGGTTCAAGACACAGACTTTTTTGTCCTTCAGCCTTGATATAGGATTAATCCACCTCCTTTTCTGGTCACATTTTCTGAGCCTAGAAGGCTTCTGTGCTCCTTCTTATACCCTATATTCATCATTGGCGATATGAGGCAGCTGACTTTGAGCCTCTAGAGTTCCCTCGTCATCCTTAGATTCCTTGACATTTAGAGATAGTGGTGTTCCATACTAATCTCTTATGTCAATATGTAAATATGTAGAGCAGAGGCAACAATCAATATGAACTAAAGGGTCTAATACAAAGAAGTAAGTTCTAACTCATAGGTAGCATGTATACTTGCTAGTGAAAGATGTAAAGTTGGATTACATTTGTGGAAGGATGCAGGTTATTCAGTATCAACAGATTAGTAAAGCTATAAATTTTTAATGATAATTAAATTAAACAAAAATAATTAATAAAATATAAAATTCACAAATTTTTTAAAATTAAATAAAATAAAAAATAAAAGAATGACTCAAGAACCAAAGGAAGGAAACATGTTACAATGGAACAATATTACTGGAATAAATGTAGCCTTCCAAATGTTCTTTAGGGTGTATAAATTCTGATTAATTTGGTTGTTGGTTTTGACTACATTTTATAGTCAAACTTTGCAAGTTACTAAATAATATGAACACCAATTATGTACCCATTATACATCTCTACAATCTCCAAAGTTTAACTTAGTTCATTGTGGCAATAACAACAATTATAATAACCTACCTCATATACCTACTGTGTGACCTTAGGCAAGTCACTTAAGCTCTATAGATCTCAGTTTCTTTAACTATAAAATAAGCATAATAATAGCACCTATTTCCCAAGGTTTTTGTGAGGATCAGTTAAGGTATTTGTAAAGTACTTAAAACAGTGCTGGACACACAGCAGATGCTTAATAAGTATTTATTTCCTTTCTTCCTAATAGTATTAACTTTTTTTTTTTTAGCCAAAAGCCATAACTAGAAAAGAAAGCCCAATGTAAATAAATCCTCATCACTGGTTATTTTTAATCAAATGACACACAAGAAAGAACATATTAGTTGGATGAGTTTTGAGAAAATGTTTTCCATCCCTTTCAGATCCCTGACTCATCAGCATAGTATTAAAACTATCACCAAACTTCCCCCTTGACTTCGGAAATGGATAGCCTTTCTTACCCACCTCCAAGAGAAGAGGACTGCAGATTCCTCTAAGAACCATCTAATCCATCCAAGAGGCATCCACTGGAGACATTCTCCCAGTCACTGTCTTATGTTCTCAACCGTGGGCTCACTGTTGGTTCTTGTGCCTCCCTGTCCTGTCAAACCTGATCAATTATCAAATCCTGTCAATCCCACCTCCAAATCATCTGTCACATCTGAGCCCTCCTCTCTTACCCCACTTCCACTGCCTCAGTAGAAATGCTCATTATTATGTACACAGACTATTTGAATAGCCTAGAAGACTTAATTGACAAAGTACTCTGCCCAGTCTTCTCCCCCTACGACTCATCTATCAGATCGCTGCCATAATAAGCTTTTCTTTTGCATGCCACTCCTCTGCTCGAAACATTTTCAGTGGCTCCTTAATTGCCTTTTGAATAAAATTCATATTCTTTGCCTGTCATTAAATCCTCTCTATCATCTGGCACCACCCTATCCTTCAGCTTCATCTCACACGGTTTCCTCCTCTCCAGACAGTTTCCAAGGAAACCAGTCTACTTTCTGCCTCCTCTCTTCCCCAGATAAACCATATACCCTCCCTATACTGTTTTTTCACTTAAACTGCTCCCTATGCCTAGAATGGTTTCCTTTCTCCTGTTACCTTAAAAAATTCTTAGCTGTTCAAATCCCAACTTAGACACTTAGCAGCTATATAATTTAATGTCCAGCAAGGAGGTGCTGAAGACAATCCCTACAGGTTCCCAAAAACCAATTGTTAAATTTTCAGCGTGAACATTTACACCTTGGAAATAAGCAAATGCTGAAAAACAGATGTTGATTTACTATTTGGTTGGGTTTTTTTTAGTCTTGAGAAGGTAATGGGGAAAATATTAATAATCTTAACGATGTGTCATGCTTCTCAGGGAACTGGTTGTGAAACACCTACCAGCATGCCCCTGCCTCTTAGTTTCAATTTCTCCTTCTGTAAAATGGAGATGATAACAATTAGCATTTAGGTCACTGACTTGTTGTGAGGATCAAACATAAACTGCTTTATAAAACTTAAACCAGTGTATCTGTTGTTATTATTTTTCAGTCATTTCAATCATGTCAGACTCTTTGTAACCCCACTTGGGGTTTTCTTGGCAGAGATACTAGAGTGGTTTAATTTCTTTCTCCAGCTTATTTGACAGATGAGGAAACTGAAACAAATATGGTTAAGTGACTTGCCTAGGGTCATACAGTTGTACATGTCTGAGACTGGATTTTAACTCAGGTCTTCCTGACTTCAGGCCTGCCGCTCTATTTACTGGACCACCTCATTACCCTTGTGCCATCAGTTTATAAATATTAACTTATTATTACCTTGCAGATGAGTAAACTGAAGCCCACAAATCATTGCTCTAGACAAAATCTTTGTAGCAAATTTCTCTAATAAAGGTTTGATAGCAATATACATACATATAAATATATATTTTATATGTATATATACATGTAAACATAAATATTCACTAATTTATTTTTGTGTGTATATGTATAGATATATGTGTGTAGATATATGCATATATACATATATGTATGTCTGTGTGTATATCAGTCAGTCAATAAAAATTATTAAATAGCTAATATGTGCCAGACACTGTGCTATAGAATCTACATCTTGGCTATGTGAAGTGAGTTAGAAATCAAGGAAAACCCTTGACTATGATTATGTGCTGGACATACAAAGAAAGGTAAAAGACAGTTCCTGCCCTCAAGTAACTCCCAATCTAACGGGGGGAGGGGCAGACAAACAAATATGTACAAACTAGCTAAAAATGAGATAAATAAGAAATAACTAAAAGGCAGAAGGCACTAGAATTAAGAGGGTTAGGAGGTCAGTGTTACATGGGGTGGGGGGCAGGAGAGGTGAGAAAGGGGAGAATATAAGGTATAAAGAGACAGGGATTGGGGAGGGTGGGTGACATGATCAAGTCTGCAGTTTAGAAAAACCACTTTAAATCTGTCCTCAGACAACTAACACTTACTAGCCATGTGACCTTAGGCAAGTCACTTAACCCCAATTGCCCTGCCTTCCCCTCTCCAAAAAAGGTAAAAAAAAAAAAAAACTAAAAACAACCAAATAGGAGGTAGCCAGTAGTGGGAGGGTCAGATTATGAATTCATATTTGGGGCGGCTAGGTGGTGCAGTGAGTAAAGCGCTGGCCCTGAAGTCAGGAGGACCTGAGTTCAGTTCCGGCCTCAGACACTTAACGCCCACACAAAAAAATACTAACCATGTAACCTTGGGCAGGTTACTTAACCCCAATTGCCAAGAAAAGAGAAGAGAAGAGAAGAGAAGAGAAGAGAAGAGAAGAGAAGAGAAGAGAAGAGAAGAGAA
>NW_027185771.1:7666260-7674984 GCF_028583685.1 Petaurus breviceps papuanus
AAGAGAAGAGAAGAGAAGAGAAGAGAAGAGAAGAGAAGAGAAGAGAAACCACTATAGACCTGAATATAAGGTGTATTGGAGTCAGGAGGGACTTGAGGCAGTCAGACCCACCAACAGACTATTGCAATAGTCCAGGTGTGAGATGTAGAGGTGGATGGTCATTTCAGAGGAGAGAAGGAGGTATATTCTAGAGATGTTGAAAATGTGAAATCAACAGACCTTGGCAAGAGCTTGAATATGGGGAGGGGAGTGGAGATAGTGAGGAGTCCAGGGTGACTCCTCGGTTATGGGCCTGGGAGGGCAGCGTTGACCTCTACAGCAAGAGGGAAAGTGGGAGGGATGATTGAGGGGGAAAGAAAATAAGTTCAGCTCTGAATATGTTGAGTTTAAGATGTCAACTCAACATCTAGTTTGAGATTTCTTCAAAGAACTATTCACAACTGCATAAAAGAATGCTCCAGATCAGGGGTGGCTAGTTGGCACAGTGAATAGAGTGCCAGCCCTAGAGTCAGGAGGACCTGAGTTCAGATACGGCCTAAGACACTTAACACACACATACACACACACACAAAACCTAGCCGTGTGACTTTGGGTAAATTGTTTAACCCCAATTGCCCTCCAAAAAGCAAAAAAAAAAAAAAAAAATAAGAATGCTCCAGATCACTTAATAATAAGGGAAGTGCAAATCAAAACAGCCCTAAAGTTTTGCCTCACACTCAGAAAATTGGAAAAGATAACAAAAGATGGGAATAGTCTATGTTAAAGAAGTGGTGGTAAGATAGGCACACCAGTGCATTATTGGTGGAACTGTGAATACAACCATTATGGAAATACATTAGAAATTATGTAAAGTAAGTGATGCAAATGTCTCTCTCCCATAACCCACAGATGCCAGTATTAGGCTTATATCCCAAGGATGCCCTTATTAAGATGAAAGTCCCCATATACATCAAGCACTTTTTGTGATAGTGAAAAATTGAAAACAAAATAGATACCCATTGATTGGGAAACAGTTAAGTAAATTGTGGTACATGAATGTAATAGAATACTACTGTGCTGTAAGAAATGATAAATATGGTGGATATAGAGAAGCATGGGAAGACTTCCATGAACTGATAGCAAAGTAAGCAGAGTCAAGAAAACAATATGTGAAATGAGTTCAACAATATAAATGAAAAGAAGACAAACAAATCAATCAAAAGTGAGCATTGCCAAATGACAAAGAACAAGCATGGCTCCAAAAAAGAAATAGGAGAAGACAAACCTACCTCTTTGCAGATGTGGGAGGTCCATAAGTTTGGCACATTGCTTATATCTTCAGATTTTGTTTATATATCGATTAGTTTTGCTGATTTTCCCTCTTCTTTTTTTGTCTTTTAAAAATATTATTTGTTAGATGGGATAGTTCTTTGGGATGAAGAGGAGGGAGTGCTGAAGGAAAATAAGATGATTTTTTAAAAAGACATAAAATCCTGTTTTTTTTAAGAAGGCAGGTCATTCAATCACAAGGGAAATCAGTAGCAGAGTCAAAATTAGAACCTGGATACTCCAAACTCTGAGTACCCAAATCTCCTGCTTTTTCCATAGATCACTCTGCTTAAGTGCCAAACATGTCATTTAGCTTAACAAGTTGTACAGGACATCAGGTATACGTTAGCTCTTTGCCCAAAAGCTGGTCTTAATTAGGTAAGTATGGTTGGGGGAGTGCATGGGATCCCTTAGCACCTGAGCAAATGCTATGGGATGGTGGCAAGGGGAAAATGTAGAAAGGTGAATCTGGGGAGGGGAGGGACTCCAAAATGAACTTGGAATGCTTTGGGCCAAGCCTAGATCATGATCTTGAATAAAAAACTCAAGCCAGCTGATGTCATTGGTACAGCAGGGGCCTTCAGATGGTAATTTCCAAAACATGTGGCTAGAAACAATCACTGCAAAAAAATCAAAACTTCATGCCACTGATTTGAAACAGATGGAAAGACTGAAAAGTGTCCGAGTTGTACCTACTGTCATCTCTACAAATAACTTGAAGCCTGAGGGACTGAGTGGGAGTTTGGGCTGTCCTCGGCTACCCCCAAGGGACTGATGACGGTCTGAGTAGGAGTTTGGGCTGTCCTCAGCTACCCTTAAGGGACCTATGAGCAAGATTTAAGCTGCTCATGTGCTGGCTGCAGACAAAATCAATCACAAGACCTTATTTCCATTCCTCAGTGGGGTGACTTTATCATGCATCATTCTGGGTCAAGTCTATTTGCATTTGGGTCTTATCACCCTATTTCATGTCATACTCCTTGAAATCCTGTGCAGCGTCTTATCCAACCCTTTTATCTCTAACACAGGGCTCAGCTCACAGTAGGACCTGAAAAAATGGCTGCCAACCATACAGAATCATAGTACTTTAAATTTTGGAGACCATCCAGTCCAACTCACAGACAATATAGTATATAGACGTTGTTACGAAGTTAGCTGTCTTCACCCTCTAGTTGTCACCAGAAACTAGATCTGATCAAAGGGGTTGGATAGCAAGAAAATTCTAATGTCACCCACAATTTAAGCTAGTAACTGACAACAAGCACAGTTCATGGTTGGCAGGTAATGGGAAGGGGAAACAACTGAACCCTATTCTCCCACAAACCCTCTCTCTGGAGAAGCAGCTGCAATTTTTGTCCTTTCATTGTAGCACTGACTTTGGCCAATCGTGTGTGTGTGTGTGTGTGTGTGTGTGTGTGTGTGTGTGTGTGTGTGTACACAAAGGATTGAAATTACTACTCTCGCCCAAGGAATATCTCCCAGGTTTGGGACCTAGAGCCTCAGAAAGTCAGTCAGAGGTTGCCTGTACAGGCCTGGAGTTGTTCTAGTTGGCTTGAAAGATTCTTAAGACTCAAGGCCAGAATGAGCTGTTGGCCAAGGTATGAACTGGTGTGTTTATTCTAAGGCAGGAGAGTAAGCATTTATGTAGCACCCACTATGTGTCTTCTAGGAACTTTTCTACAAATATTATCTTATTTGATTCTCACAACAATCCTGAGAAGTTGGTAATATTAACATTGCTGTTTTACAATTGAAGAAACTGAGGCAGGCAGAGGTTAAGTGCTGTGCCCTCGGTCACACAGCTAGTAAGTGTCTCTAGGACAGATTTGAACTTGGGTCTTCCTGATTCCAGGCTCAGCTCCCTATCCACAGCACCATCATCTGTCTCTTCCAGTGAAGGAAAGTAATTTAGAACTATGTCTAAACAGTCACTATATATAATATTCTTTTGGATCTGCTCACTTTGTATACAGTAACAGCAATATTGTTTTAAGAATGACTTTGAGCCAATAAGTCTCTTTGACTATTATGAATACCCAAATTAACTATAAAGGACATATAGAGAAAGGTGCTATCTGCATCCAGAGAAAGCTGATAAGTAGAAGTATGTACAGAATAATTTTACTTTTATGCATATACCAAGAACAAGCTAGGACCACTGAGGAAAGGCATCATCAAGACTCTATACCAAGCTCAGCAAAAAAACTACACCATACCTAAGAGAAACATCTTAAACAAAATGGCATTGGGGAATGATGGAATTACTCTCACTTGTTTTCAATTACTCCCTGTGTTTCAAATGCTTCCCTGTGGACTACAAACACACCCATGTGCCCCCCTTCTTCCAAAAAAAATCATTGAAGTATAATTTCCTCACTTTATTTTTGCTTTTTTGTGATATGGCTAATATGGAAATATGTTTTGCATGACTTCACGTATATAATTTATATAAAATTGTTTGCCTTCACAGTGGGTGGAGAAGAGGGAGAGAGAGGGAGAGAATTTGGAACTCAACATTGATGAAAAAAGGGTTTAAGCTAAATAATCAGTTTTAGCTTAAGAAATTTTAAATCCTCACTTGATCTATCCATCCCCACTAGCCATAAACCCCTATCTCTGCTCCCTTTTGTGGATAAACACCTTAGGAAAAAACTCTACAAGATCCATCTTATCTGGCTTCTGACCTCATCATTCAAGTGAAACTGCTCTCTCCAAAATTACCAATGATGTCTTAATTGCCAAACCCAGTCTTCATCCTTTCTCAAAATTTATCCTTCTTGACTTTTCTGAAGTCTTTGAAACTGTTGATCACTCTCTTGTTGAGATTCTCTTCTATTTAGGTTTTCCTGGCACTACTCTCTCCCAGTTCTCATTCTATCTGTTTGGCCAGTACTAGATTTTCATCTAGGACATACCCATTATCCCTGGTTGTCTCCCAGAGCTCTGAGCTGGGCCCTCAGCTTCCTCTATACTAATTCCCTCAGTGTTCTCATCAACTTCCTGAATTCTACTGTCATCTCCATGCAGATGTTTCTATTGTGCCCTAACCTTTTATTAATATCTAGTATCGCATCTCCAACTACCTATTGGGACATCTTCAACTAACTGTCTTATAGACATCTTTAAGTTAACATATCCAATATCTTTCTCCCAAGCCTTCTCTTCTTTCTGACTCCCTTATTAATACAACCATCTTCCCAGTCACCCTAGCCTCCTCACTCTCTCTTACTGCCCCCACATCCAATCTGTTACCAAAATCCTGTCATTTCTGCCTTCTCAGCATCTCTCCTATATGTCCCCTTTTTATCCTGATGCTGCCACCATGCTAGTGCAAGCCCTCATCACTTCACCCCTGGACTATTACAATAACTTTCTGGTTGTTCTCATCGTCCCATGTCTCTCCACCAGTACAATTCATCATCCACTAAGCTGTTAAATTGATCTTTCTAAAATTCAGGTCTGACCTTATCACCTTCCCTGTTTAATAAACTCTAGTGGCTTCCTATTACCTCTAGGATCAAATATAAAATCCTCTGTTTGGTTTTTAAATCCCTTTATAATCTGGTCCATTTTCTACTTGTCTTATTACTTCCCTTGAGGTGCTCTGCCCTATAGCCAAACTGGCAGAACACCCCTTACACAAATAATTTACCCAACGTCATGCCTTGGCTTAAACTTTTTCCTATACCTGAAATGTGCCCAACTGTTGAATTACTAATTAGTCTTAAAGCCCAACTCAAATACTGTGTCCTTTACAAAGCTTTCCGTGATCCCCCTCAGGGAGTTACCATTTCCCCTTCCTCTAACTTCATATAGCATTTAACTTTTGCCTCTCCTTTGCACTTATATACAGGGTATTAAGTGTCATGGGAAGTCAGAAGGAGGGGAAATGGTTGAAAATAAGAAGGGTACCAGATTGTAGAGGAATGTCAAAGCCAAACTTTTGTTGTTTTTTTAAATTAGAATTTAAACACAAAATAAGAAAAGAGAAATGAAACAAATAAATACTAACACTCAACACAAAACAAGAAAAGAAAAAAAAAAGCATTGCCCTGTGCACAGAACATGAGAGCAGATTCAAAACATGCAGCAACAAATTTCCATTTCTACAAAACCTACATAATAAATACTATGCATTGTGTTGAGAGCTGTCCACCTTTTTTTGCTTCCTTGTAAGTTTGCTTTTGTTCTATGCTGTGCACTTTTGCTTTGTTCTTCTTTGCCCATTCCTCCCCCTCCCCCAGAAGGCTGCACATAAGCACAGATGTATTTATATATAACTATATATGTACACATAGACACAAACACACCTATGCACACTCACATATATGCATATATACATACATATATAAACACAAAGATATACATATACATACATGTACTTAATATACATACATGCATGTACTTAAACATAATAGTCACATATAGACACATACATTAATATGCATTTATGTAAGACCATACTATACTTACTTATCCTCTCTTTCTCTGAGGGTGGACAACCTCTTCCTTCAAAAGTCCAAATCTTTCCATATTTTTCCATGTCCAACTCATAATTTCCTATACCACAACAATGTTCCCACCTTATACTGTCTTGTTTTAAATAGACCAAAACAATGTTGATAAATATGGCTAACACACAATTTCCCTATTTTTCTCTTTTGATTAAATTTATTTTAGCCTTAACTTTGTCTGAGATCAGGATTACCACCCCTGCTCCTTTTTTCCTAACAAATTCTACTCTTGATCTTTATTTTGTGTTTGTTCATATCTCTTATTTCATTTCCCTCCTGACTCTTCTGCTTTACTTCTTTCTACTGGCTACTCCCCCCCATTATTTAGCCTATCCCCCCAAGGATTCATCCCTTATCCTCTCTTCCCCATTAATCTAAACACCCTTCTATAATCCCCTTTAACATATTCCCTCACTCTCACCTCTAAAGATCTCTCCCTTATCCTCTCCCCTTAGCATTTTATTTCTTTCTGAATCTAGAAAACTTTCATAATCTTCTAGATATATATGTATTGTTCCCTCTTGAACCATTCCTGAGGAAAGTAGGTTTCCAGAACTACCAGTCCTCCTCCCCCATCTAATTTCTCTGTCCTGGTTCTGCCTCTTTTATAAGATAACTTCCTCTTTGTATAAGATAACTACTCTTTTTAGTTGTTCCTAAATAGTTTTGCTTTTTAAAATCATATCATACTCAGGTCTACCCCAATCTTTCTTATGAACTACCCAATTACTAATAACAATCTCAGACATACATTTTACATACATAAAAGTCTGTTCTTATTGAGTGCTTTGTAATTAGGAATTGGTATGTAGCTTATATTTATCTTGGCTCTTGTATGTCAAATCTTCTATTAAGGAAAGGTTTATTTGTTGTTGTTTTTAAACAAAATCCTAAAAGTCTGACAATTCATTAATTTTTTTTTCATTCACAATTATGCTTAGTTTTGCTGGGTATGATTTTTTCAACTGGAAACCCAGTTCTTTTGCTCTTTGATATACAATGTTCCAAAACCTGCAATCTTTTAGTGTTGTTGCTACTAGGTGTCGTGTGATTGTAAGTGGCAGCATCACATTTAAGTTGTTTTTTTCTTGTTGTTCATAATATTTTATCATTGAGCTGGGGGACTGAAAATTTGCCTATGATATTCCTGTGGGTTTTCCTGGTAAGATCTCTTTCAAGTGGTGATCAGTGGACTTTTTCTATTTCTACTTTCCCCTCTTGTTCTAATGCTTTGGGACAATTTTCTTTAATTATTTTTGGATTATGATATCAAGATTCTTATTTTGATCATAGCTTTCAGGCAGGCTGATTATTCTTATGTTTTCTCTTCTTGATCTTTTCTTCAGATTAGTTATTTTTCTTATGAGTTGTCTCATAGTCTCTTCTATTTTTTTCATTCTTTATATTTTGATTTATTATTTCTTGATCTCTTATAACTTCACTGGATTTTCCTTGCCAAATTCTAATTTTCAAGGAGTCATTTTCTTCCTTAAGATTCTGGATCTCCTTTTATAATTGATTGACTTTCTTCTCATTATCTTCTTGTTTGTCTTGGATTGTTCTTTTTTAATATAGTTTTTCCTCAGTCTCTCTCATTTGATTTTTAAAGACTTTTTAAAGTTTTTTTATGAACTCTTTTTGGGGCAGGTGACCATCTGATGTTAGGTCTTCTCTATTCCCATAGTAATTCTCTATGGTTGGATCCTTTCTCCTTTGCCTGTTCATTTTTTTTTTAAGTTGTAGCAGCTTAGTTTTTCTAATCACGTCTAGACCTAGGGCTTGGGGGATGGTGCCTCTGGTCTCAGATCTTCCTTCAGTTCTCCCCTCTGGCCTGAAACTCAAACCAAGACCTCCACACCCCAGTAAGTGCCCACAGCCAGTGGCATCCTGGCCCTACTGCCTCTGTACTGATCAGCCCCATGTCTGCAGCACAGCTGGGTTTGACATTCCTTGTCAGCAGAGGTTCCCTCAATCTTCCCCAGCTCAGACACCCAACTGCCCTTACTGTCCTGAGGGTAAGAGTTCTTGGGCTGGGGCAGAGGCAGCTTCTCAGCCCAGCTAACCCCAGGGTTTCTTGCTTGTTGTTTAAATGGAACTAAACTAGAAGTGTTTACTCTTCACAAAGATCAAATCTCATCCTGGGATTTTTCTTCAGATCTCCTCTGATTGTCCCAGGAGGAGCACTGCTCTGCCCATATTCTTATTTATTTTAACTGCTCTATGTTTACCCTGAGGTGCTATTTTATCTCATTTGTGGGGGAAATCAGAGAGGTTGGATTTTCTGACTTACTTCTCATCTTCCCAGAATCCTTTCCAAATGCCAGGGTAGCTAACAGGGAGTTATTGAATCATCATTACCATTATTGTCATTGCCAGCAACAGCAGTTAGCATTTCTATAGCAATTACTCTGTGCCCAGTACTGTGCTAATCACTTTATGAATAGTATCTTATTTGGTCCTCATAGCAACCTTGCTATTATTGTCCCCATTTTATATATAAGGAAACTATGGCAAACAGAGGTTAAGTGACTTGGACAAGGACACACAGTTAATAAGTGTCCAAGACTGGATTTGAACTCAGAACTTCCTGACTCCAGGTTCAGTGCTTTATCCATTGTGTCACCTAGCTGTCTCTATGGAAAAGTTTTGAGCAAAAGAATGACCTGAGATAGTTCCATGAGAGGCAATGAAATATAGTGGGAAAAGTGATGGATTTCAAGTCAGAAAATGTAGATTACAATTCTAGATAATCTACTCATTACCTATGGGAATTTGGGCAAATCACTTAACTTTTAACAGCCCTATGGTATTCCTCTGCAAACAAACAAATGAATAGATGAATGGATGGATGGATTGATAGATAGATAGATAGATAGATAGATAGATAGATAGATAGATAGAT